>NC_073378.1:14339991-14454991 GCF_028641065.1 Leucoraja erinaceus
AAAACCTTTGTTTGCGTGCTATCCAATCAAGCTGTCCATGGTGCACAGATAAAGAATAAAGGGGCAAAGATATAATATTGAAGTCAAATACCTTGTTTGTTTATATAGGAAATACATAGTCCAGTGTACAAGTGATCATCTCGGAAAACTCTGGAGCTTAGACTGCCTGATAACTGATCAAATATTTCTCCACTCTGCCTCTGAAGATAGATTCCAAAATTCTACACCATTGTAATTACTTATTACTTGTAATTAAGCCAGAAGGAGGAATGTCGGTGGAAGGGGAGGAGGAAGGGGAAACATAGAAACATAGAAACATAGAAATTAGGTGCAGGAGTAGGCCATTCGGCCCTTCGAGCCTGCACCGCCATTCAATATGATCATGGCTGATCATCCAATTCAGTATCCCGTACCTGCCTTCTTTCCATACCCTCTGATCCCCTTAGCCACAAGGGCCACATCTAACTCCCTCTTAAATATAGCCAATGAACTGGCCTCGCCTACCCTCTGCGGCAGAGAGTTCCAGAGATTCACCACTCTCTGTGTGAAAAAAGTTCTTCTCATCTCGGTTTTAAAGGATTTCCCCCTTATCCTTAAGCTGTGAAGGGGAGAAATGGGTGCAAGTCCAGGTGAGGCACGTGGAAGAGAGGGGGTTGGAGGGGGTAGGGGAAGAAGAGGGGAATTAGTTAGTTGCCTAAAATTGGAAAATTCAATGTTCATACCATTGGGATGTAAACTACTGTTGTGCTGTTGGGTGTTGTTCCTCCAGTTTGCATGTGGCCTCACTCTGGTAATGGAGGAGGCTCAGAACTGAGCGGATGGATGGGGGAGTTAAAATGGTTAGCGTTTTAGCATCGAGGTGATCCAGTGGGCACTGGCGGACTGAGCGCAAGAGTTCAGTAAAATGGTCTCCATGTCTAACTGTTTGTTCTCACTGATTTAAAGATGGCCGCATCGGGGACACCGAATGCTATAGATGAGGGTAGAGGAGTAGCATGAAAGCTCTGTCTCACCTGGAACGACTGCCGGGGTGTCGCTATCACCTATATCCATCTATTATGTGCCAGGCTTTGTCCTGCTCCACCTCTCTTCCATCTATCTTACCCCCCCCCCCCCCCCCCCCCCCACACACACACACAATCCTGCCCCCAAAGCCCCAGTACAATCAGATTGAAGAAGAGTTCTAACCCATCCATGTTCTCCACAGATGCTGCCTGACCCGCTGAGTTACTGCAGCACTTTGTGTCATATTTTGTAGACCAGCATCTGCAGTTCCTTCTATCTCCAAATCCCAAGATTTGTTTGTTCTATAAGTCCTATTACTTTCTTCATTACCCGCTCAAAAATAAACGAGGGCTGATATTCAGTGAGCCAGCTTAAAAGTGAATAGGCTAGTATATATATATTAGTGCAGAGGGTGGAAAATAAGCATACAGCATTTTAAAATGAGGCAGAGATTACTTGAAGGTCATTTTGCTGTAACAAAACGAAGTTTGAAACCAAAAGATTGAAAAGTTACCTAGCAATGATGAAAGGAGAATAAAAATAAATATATAATATGAGATAATAAAAATGTAATGAACAGATTATGTCATTTCTTTCCCTTGAGAAAAGAAAATTCTTCGGTGACTTCATAAAGATCTTTAAAATTCTGTAATATTTTATCTGAGTGAAAGGAGAGACAATGTTTCCATTAGTGGGAAGAGCATAATTTTAGGTCATCAGTATAAGATAACCAGCAAGATATGCAGCATGCATTTAGAAGAAACAACTTTACCTACAGACAAGGTTGAAGTGATAATTTGAGTCAAATTTAAGAGAAAGTTAGACAAGTGCATGAAGGACAAAATCAGAAATATTAACTCTGCTTTTCTTTCTGACCTGTTGAGTTTCTGTTTTTATTTCACATTTGTAGCATCTGCAGACACATGGAACTGTAGATGCAGATTTACAAAAGATGAACACAAAGTACTGGAGTAACTCAGAGGGTCAGGCAGCATCTTGGAAGATACGAATAGGTGACATTTTAGGTCAGGTCCCTTCTAAACCTGCTGAGTTAAAGCCCTGTCCCACGGCACGAGTTCATTCCAAAAGCTCTCCCGAGTTTAAAAAAAATCAAGCTCGTGGTAAGCACGGAGAATGAACGTAGCGGGTACGTCGGAGCTCGGGGACGTCTCTTAGCGCTAACGGCAGGTACTCGGGAAGACTCGCTAACGGCAGGTAAGCACGGGAAGACTCGAGAAGATTTTTCAACATGATGAAAAATGTCCACGAGAGCCCAGAGTACCGACGAGTGGCCATTACCGTAAATCTCCGAGTTCGAATCAGGGCAAACTCGGGAGAACTCTTGGAATGAACTTGTACCGTGGTGCAGGGGTATTACTCCAGCACTTTGCGTTGTTTTTTATCTGTCACTTGAAGTTTAATTTTCATTTCAAGGTTACAATGTTGCATTTAAATGGTGGGAGGAAGACATGCACCCCATGGTTGGATGTACGCTGTTTACAGTATGTAACTATCTGTAAAGAAGGAATACGTAATAAAACTTATTGTGGTTTTTCACATTGACATCAGAACAATAAAAATTGTCAAGTAAAATCATCAAGAGGAATGAATTGCTGGTTTGTAGACAATGAAACATTCTTGACTCTTGAACAGCAGGGTTTCACCAACCTCTGTGTTATAGAGTCATTGTGAAACAAGCCCATACAGCGTGGAAACAGGCACATCGGCCTGACTTGTCCACACCGGCCAGCATGTCCCATCTACACTATGCCCAGTGTACCATATGGTACCTTTGGTCCATATCCCTCCAAACCTATCCTACCCGTGTACCTGTCTAAATGTTTCTAAACATTCCAATAGTCCCTGCCTCAACCACCTCTGTAGAGGACGCAAAGATTCTGTAGAGAATGATAGAGAAAGATCAGAGATATTAAATGAATACTTTGCATCAGACTGAAGGAGAGGAGCAGAATAGTGGAGTACTGGGAATGGAAAAAAGGAATAAAGTGGTGCCTCAGTGGTAAAACATAATATCACTTGGGTTAAAGAAAGATAAAACACCAGACCTTAACAGGATACATTCTGGGAATATGAGGGAGGGAATGGCAAAGTTATTGAAATTTATATTTCAGACCCTTGGCATGTGGGTGTGCTCTAGAGTATTGGAGAATAGCCAAGTGCTCACTTTTGCAAAAGTGAGTCGGGAAGGATGGGAGGAAAAGGGAATTAGTCTAGTTGGACAAAGTGGTGTCTGCCCTGTGTTTGCGCTTAGTGTTTTGTTTAGTTTAGTTTAGTTTAGTTTTGTGATACAGCATAGGAACAGACCCTTCGACCCATCGAGTCCATGCCGTCCATCGATCACCCGCTCACACTCTAGCTCTATATTATCCCACTTTCCTATCCACTCCCTACACACTTAGGGCAATTTACAGAGGCCCATTAACCTGTAAACCTATGCATCTCTGGGAACTGGAGCACCCAAAGGAAACCCACGTGGGCATAGGGACTGCATGTAAACTCCACACAGACAACACCCAAGATCAGGAAGGAACACCCGGTCTCTGGTGCCGTGTGGCGGCAGCTATACCAGCTGTGGCACTGTGCCACCCATCACTGGTTGTCGTAAAGGCAACAATATCAGTTAACCTTGGATTGAATTTTTCACATATTGCAAACTAAAATATTTAGGTTTGATGTTGAAAGCTTATAGTCCACAAGATTTATTTTGTTGCTACTGCATTATGTTTGAAACCACAGCAAGGGTATTAATCAGGCTTTCCACATGGTTTCAATTACATTGGATGAGAGAGTGAGATGAATTTATGAAGGGACACCACTTCCACGTTCACTCGTGTCAATGGCCATTTGCACTGAAATACCTTTCACCAAGTCAACAAACCTATTTTTGGCCCCTTCCTATTTCTCATTTACAGGCTGTCTCTGGGCAACATCACTCATGGTGATATAACATCTGGTTTTGAAATAACTAATGAAAGTGTTGAAAGAGATTTGGAAATCTCAATAAACTTCGAGCTGAATATGTTGAACAGAAAGCTACAAATTTATTAGGGTGTCACTGTGTGCACAATGCAGCAGAATGTCAAGCAGAAGAGATAGTACCAAACATAGAAACATAGAAACATAGAAATTAGGTGCAGGAGTAGGCCATTCGGCCCTTCGAGCCTGCACCGCCATTTAATATGATCATGGGCAACTCAGTATCCCGTACCTGCCTTCTCTCCATACCCTCTGATCCCCTTAGCCACAAGGGCCACATCTAACTCCCTCTTAAATATAGATGAACTGGCCTCAACTACCCTCTGTGGCAGAGAGTTCCAGAGATTCACCAGTTCATGATGCAATGCGTAGGAAGGTTTCGAAGAAGGGCCTCGACCCGAAACATCACCCATTCCATCTCTCCAGAGATGCTGCCTGTCCTGCTGAGGTACTCCAGCTTTGTGTGTATATCTTCATAATGCCAATGCTCAGCCCACACCATTTGTTCAGTCCATGACATGCAGGCAAGATATTCTAGGCCACTTCAGAACGTAGGTAATAACTGGTTTAGTTTAGTTTAAGGATACAGCATGGAAACACGCCGTTGGGCGCATCGTGTCCATGCTGACCACCAATCACCCCTTCACACTAGTTCTCTGTTATACCACTTACAAAAGTGAGCTCTTGGCTATTCTCCAATACTCTAGAGCACACCCACATGCCAAGGGTCTGAAATATAAATTTCAATAACTTTGCCATTCCCTCCCTCATATTCCCAGAATGTATCCTGTTAAGGTCTGGTGTTTTATCTTTCTTTAACCCAAGTAAATATGTGTTTTACCACTGAGGCACCACTTTATTCCTCTGTTATACTCCCTACATACTAGGGGCAATTTGCAGAGGCCTATTAACGTGCAAACCCGTACATCTTTGGGATGTGGGAGGAAACCGGTGCACCCTGCGGAATCCGACGCAATCATAGGGAGAACCTGTAAACTCCACACAGACAGCACCCGAGGTCAGGATCGAACCCGGGTCTCCGGCGCCGCAGCTCTACCAGATGTGCCATTGTGCTGCCCTTAAGAACTGGTGTGGCCTGGAATCACATCCAAGGTACACCAGAGAAGAACAGCTCCTTTCGCTAATGATTATTGGTGAAACAATTGGGTTTTTATGATCATACATTACATTAAAAAAAAACTCAAACTAAGTTCTCAAACTGTGATTGTAGAACTTGAATGTGTCCTCTGGAGCATTCGTGCAGGCCACTGGATTCATTCACATCAAAATACTGCAAACATTAGAAATTTGAAATAAAAACTGGCAAAGGGCCATTCACCTGAAGTAATAATGGTGTTTTCTCTTTTCATGTTTTATATGGCAAGTTAAGTATTTGTAAAACAATCCTACTTTTACCTCTGTATTAATTGCCTTGCAATAATCAATTTGTTACTGGAACCTTTGCAATGTGCGGGCAGGCATCTGTCCTATTTTACAATGAAAGAGGAAAATCTGTCCCCAGGCAATATTCATTATGGTGGTTGCTGGTACCAACGTCTTTGCTGTCATGTGGTGGGGCAGCAGGGCGATGGTTGCAGATACCAACAGGATTAGCAAGCTCATCAGGAAGGCTGGTTCCATCCTGGGGGCAGAGTTGGATTCACGGGAGGGGTTTGGAATGGAGGATGCTCTTAAAACAACGGAGCACCTTGGACAATACAGCTCACCCCCTTTATGACACACTGGTCAACCTGAGGAGTGCCTTCAGCAACAGACTGGTCCCTTCAAGATGAGGTATAGAATGCCACAGGAGATCCTTTTTCCCTGTGGCTATCAAAGTGTACAACTCCTCCTCCCCCTTCTGTCGTGGGGTAGATTACCCCCCCCCCCCCCCCCCCCCCCCCCCCCTTCCCAATCTTTGCACATCTCCAAGCCTTTCCACTCATCACTTTAATTTCATGTTGCAGGTATTTTGTGTTTTATGACTGTTGGCAGAGCAATTTCCCTCCTGGGATAAATAAAGTGTATTGCATCGTATAGTATTCTTCAGAGCGAATGAATGTGATTGAAGTGAGAACTATCTCTTGTATTGCACCAACTTTAAAGTCCTTTGGGCATCTCCAAACCTGAGAGAATGGAAATCAACATGTTTAACAGGAATCAAGCCAAAGATGACACTGGTCTGTGCAATTTGTTTATTTTTCAAACTGGACATCAAAAATGTATTAATGCAACAAAAAGTAGTAACTCAGCATCTCAGGCAGTATTCATTTATAGTCCATTTCCCTTGACAGATGCTGCCTGACCTGTTGAGTTCCTCCAGCACTTTGTAGTTGCTCAAGATTCAAGCATCGGCAGTTCGTTATGGAGTTATACAGCGTGGAAACAGGCCCTTTGACTCAACTTACACATGCAACTAACATGCCCTATTTACTCTGGTCCCACCTGCCCCTGTTCGTCCCATAATCCTCAAAACCTGTCCTATCCATGTACCTCACTAAAACGCTTCTTAAACATTGCGATAGCACCTGCCTCAACTACCTCTTCCGCCTGTTTGTTCCATACACCCATCACCTTTCGTGTAAAAAAGTTTTCCTTGTGTCATAATAAATTATTAGTTGACCCTTAGCCTGAGGTTATTCACTTTGACGTTTTGTCCTATCTCATGTTCCGTGTTATGTGATTATGTCATTCGAAAACATGTCTGATGCAATACGGTATTTATATTCCTTTAATTTACTCCTCCTCTCTAATGGGCATTGGAGTGCAGTTGGTTACAACAAATCCACCGGCATTGGCAACTCCAACACCTTGCTGTTCTGCTCATTGAAACCCAGACACCTCTTCAATTACCCAATGATGACCTTGTTATACCTTGTCAAAATTGTAAGCAGAGGGTGAAAGTTCTCTTTCCTGGCTACGGAAACCTCTGATAACCTCAGGATCTCTAAGCTATTGTCATTGGGTTTGGCTCAGGTAACACGGGGCTATGGAGCAATGTAGCATTTGTCAATTGTGTTTTCAGGAACAGCCTGCATCCTAGGGCAGCAAGGTGGCACAGCGGCAAAGTTGCTGCCCCACAGTACTTGCAGCGCCGGAGACCCGGGTTCGATCCTGACTCCGGGTGCAGTCTGTATGGAGTTTGCACGTTCTCCCCTTGACTGCACACGACACCACTGTGGTTGGACGAATCACAGTCAGGGAAGAGTCAGAGTATAGAAGTGAGATCGACCGACTGACCAAATGGTGCCATCACAACAACCTGGCTCTCAACATCAGTAAGACCAAGGAACTGATTGTGGACTTTGGTAGGGGAAGGATGTTTATATCAACGGGATGATGGTGGAAAGGGTCAATAACTTCAAATTCCTGGGTGTGCATATATCAGAAGATCTTTTCTGGACCCAGCACACCGATGCAATTGTAAAGAAGGCACACCAGCGACTCTACTTCCTGAGAAGATTACGGAGATTCGGCATGTCAAAGAGGATTCTCCTAAACCTCTACAGGTGCACGGTAGAGAGCATTCTGACTGGTTGCATCGTGGCTGGTTCGGCAACCTGAACATCCAGGAACGAAAAAGACTACAAAAAGTTGTGACCAAGTCCATCACCAGCTTTGGCCTCCCCACCATCGAAGGGATCTATCGTAGTCGCTGCCTCAAAAAGGCAGCCAGCATCATCAAGGACCCACACCATCCTGGCCACACACTTATCTCACCATTGACATCAGGAAGAAGATACAGGAGCCTGAAAACTGTAACATCCAGGTTCAGAAACAGCTTCTTCCCTACAGCCATCGGGCTATTAAACACAACAACGAATAAGCTCTGAGCTCTGAACTGCAAAAGACTTTATCTTTATTTGTTATTTGCACCATATTTGTTATTTATTGAAATTTTTCTTTTTTTTCTGTTATGTACTATGTTTACATATCCACATATTCTGTTGTGCTGCAGCAAGTAAGAATTTCATTGTCCCATCCGGGACATATGACAATAAAACACTCTTGACTCTTGACTTGACCGCATCAGTTTTCGCCAAGATCTTCGGTTTCCTCCCACACTACAAAGACATACAGGTAGGTAGGTTAAATGGATTGGTGTATGTGTAAATTGTCCCTAGTGTGTGTAGGGTAGTGTTAATGTGCGGGGATCGCTGGTCGGTGTGGACTTGGTGTTTCCGCGCTGTATCTCTGAACTAAACTTATAATATGCCAGCACAGTAGTTTACGTCAAGCACTACAACCAACCATGATTGAATTCCCTGTAAACTGGCGGTGCAGAAATCACTCGTTGAAATCTCAAAATCACCGCGCATTAGACAAGCAATTTCAGCCCCTGAAATTCAACTCTGGCTGGTAACTTTAAACCTTAAACATACTCTGAGGTCCCGTCAGCCAGTCGCACTCTAACTCTGACTCTGAAACTCATTCCATTGATTTCAACTGTTCTACAGTATGTTTAGTGCAACCAGCCAGAGAAGAACATGTTCTTTAAAACAACCTTTACATGGAAAATCTAGAAAAGTTGGGATCATTCTGCTTGGTGCACAGAATGATTAGATAGGTGCTAAAATGATGTAGTGTTTTCTGAAGGTATATCGGGAGAAATCATTTCCACCGGTGAATGGGTGGGGGTCAGTCGCCTGGGAACATGGATTTAATGTCCCCTTAAATAATGTATTGAATAAAACATTTTGCAGGATAAATGTTCCCCATGTTGGGGGAGTCCAGAACCAAGGATTTAAGAATAAGGGGTAGGCCATTTAGGACTGATGAGAAAAAATGTTCTTTCACCCAGAGAATTGTGAATCTGTGGAATTATCTGCCATAGAAGGCAGTGGAGGCCAATTCACTGGATGGTTTCAAGAGAGAGTTAGATTTAGCTCTTAGGGCTAACGGAATCAAGGGATAAGGGTAAAAAGGAGGAACGGGCTACTGATTTTGGATGATCGTATTGAATGAAGCTGGTTGCACCTATTTTCCATGTTTCTACATTTAAGAAGATTGACAAAAAGTACCATGGAATAGATGAGGAGGATTTGCCTGAAAAGTAGGGAGCAGATTCAATTATAGCGATTAAATGGTATTTGGAGATTTCAAAATAAATTGTCAGAGCCACAGGGGAAACCGCAGCTCTTTCAAAGAGCAAGAATGCTGGGCCAAATGGCCTTCTGTGTTTTATGATGTAGGTAAGCAATGCCTACAGTGCAGAACAGTCTTAATTTCTATTGCGTGTGATGTGCATGAAGACTTTGATGAGTAATGGTTAAATATGGGTCCCATGTTGGTTTGTTGCGATAAGATCTGCATTCTTTTGACAATCGGCCAACTTTAAATACAGCATTGAGCAAGCCATGGGGATTTGGTTGTGAGAGTCTCACAATTTAGCAGAGCAGGAATGAGGAAAACATTCGTACTGATGATGGTGATAACAACATGGGGGAAAAGGGCTCATCAGCTCAGAGCAATGTCTGCCAAATGGTAATCGCATGCTGAAATGGAATTTAATTAAATAAATAGTCTTAAACTTTCAAGAACAAAAAACTTCAGCAGTGCCTCAGAAAACTCTCTGGGAAAAATTAGCATTACTTTGCAGATAAGCCGGTGGGGTTGGAGACATACTGTAAGTAATGTTCTTGGCTCTCCGGGGATCTTTTGTTGATAGCTTTATAATATACTTAAATGGAAAGATCATTTTGAAAGCTTTGAAGGCTGGAGATTCCCAGCTATTAGCCAGATAATCTAAGTGTGTCTGTTATTCACCAATTTGCATGAACAGAAATGTAATGAGATCTCACAGATGGCCATGGCAGGTGATATAGTTTTAGAGTTAGATCAGAGAAATATAAAGTAACAGACATAATAGCACAGCACACTCAAAAAGTTTGAGATGTAAAGAACAAAAGACTTTGACTTATTCTATCCAACATTAGTGGCAAATGACTTTGTATGATAATCTTTTGTTCTGCATCGTTGAATATTTTATACACGCTTTTTTACACAGGAGGAGGAATAACCAGGATAATATCTCCAGCACCTTTCAGTAGGCTGTGGGAGGTTCCCCCGGGACACAGAGATGGCCGGGCGAGGAGAGGAGAGAGACGTTGGTTCGCTGGAACTCTTCCAGTACTCCGAGCGTGTGGGCCGATCGGACTTTAGACTTTGGAATAATGACGCCAATAATGTTAGAGCCCACATGTGTATATATTATGCATGATGAATTTCACCGTGCAGTTGCAGATGTGACAATTAAAGGACTAATGGTTGCCACTTGACAAAATGTGAAACATTAATTTCAAACCTCAAGGATCTCAAAAACAGAAAAGTCACCAAATACAGATAAACGTATTTCAGAACATTAAACGAATATACAAACGTATCTTTCATGAAAATAAGAAGCCGTGCCTATTCCACAATGAATGGGGACTCGATGGGCTGTGGTTTATACTTGGAAATCACCTCATTCCAGTTTGGGTCAGCTATGCCCTGCAACAAACACAATGGTGAGAGGTGCAATGGTGGGACATTGTAACCAACTTAAAGTACCTACTCACACCGTATGAGCACGGTTTAACATCAACCTCAGAGAGGAAGGAGGACGACACACTCCTTTCATGTAGCTCAGTATCCACTCCCACACCTCTGAAACAAACTCCACCATGTGCTCACACAAATACGCTGTAGATTAGTGTGTTAGTATTATATATATATATATATATTAACACACGGACTATGCATGCTGCGAATTCCTTATGTCACTCATACTGCTGATCCGTCCACAGTCTTGATAGTGAGTTCTCTCTCTCTCTCCCTCTCTCTCTCTCTAGTTAGACTAGCTGAATGCATGGAGCCAAAAGCACCTAGTGTTTACTCTGTAGAGTTGCAAATAAAAGACTATGGATTCTAATTATTATGTGTGAGTCTGATCATTTCAACATGGTGTCAGAAGTGGGATCCTGTGCAGTGTGCACATGCATGCACACACACTCAACATGAACACTTGCATCCCACCAACATTACTGAAATTCTCTTTGCTTCTGGGTTCAAGATTAATTCCAGGAGATAGTGGATCTGCTATGGGGTGAGCCATTGTTTTAAATGGTTTAATTGCCAATGATACTCGTATGATTCAAACAATAAAAATATGTAGCTCAGCATTTTTATTGAATAATTGTTGCATTGTAAAAGGCTTTTCGGCAGATCCTTCCCAACATGACCAATACTCCCGCCCGAACCACTGAGATTCTGCCCTGCACCTTGTGCCAATAACATTGTTCCTTCCTTTAGTTCTATCGCAATTCAGATCAGGAGAGAATTTATATAATTATAATGTAGCTATCCCCAAGATGAGACAGGTGACTTTACATCCTCGTTCCCGCCCGGTCCGTGCCTCTTGGCTGGGTTAAGAGATGCTCTGTAATTGCTTTCAGAAAAAAAAGCTCAAGTTCAAAGGTGACCAAGCAGCCTCTGGTTGCCAGGACACCAGCCTGGCCTTGATGTATTAATACTTTTTAATTGATTTCACCAGAAACTCTTGCTGATGTGCATGTGGGCATTGAATGTGGCTGATTGTCACCTTGGTTACCTGGAGGCAGCTTTCTGAAGGGGAGATGGCGCTGTCAAATCCATGTGCTGGGGGAGAGACTGGTAAGGTGTGAACTCAGAGCAGTACAGCACAGGAACAGGGCCTTCATTTAAACCATGCCCGTGCCAACCACAATGTCAATTTAAACTAATGCCTTCTGCCTGCACATGGTCTATGTCCCTCCATCCCCTGTCTATTCATGTGCCTGTGTAACTGCCTTCTAAATATTGCCAAGGTGTCTGGACCCACCACTTCTCCTGACAGAACATTCCAGGTATCTACCATCTCTGTGCAAAAACTCTGCCTCATATATCCACTTTAAGGGATAGGACAGGTTGGGTAGCTGGGATACGTTGGCTAGCATGGGCAAGTTGGGCCGAAAGGCCTAATCCTCAATGTATCACTCGATGACTCTATAAACACATCTCCATGTATATATCCATTACAGGAAGGATGTGGAGACGTTAGAGAGTGTGCAGAAGAGATTTACCAGAATGCTGCCTGGAGTAGAGATATTAGCTATAAGGAGAGATTTGACAAATTTGATTTTTTTTTTCTGGAATGTTGGAGGTTGGAGGGAGATCTGATAGAATTTTATACAATTATGAGAGGCATAAATATGGTGGAGAGCCAGAATTTAATTCCAGGTTGGAAATATAAAAGGTTAGCTTGAAGGTGAGAGGGGCAACGTTTGAAGGAAGTGTACAGGACAAGTTGTGGGTGGCCTGGAACACAGTATTGGTGGAGGCAAATACAATAGTGGCTCTAGATAGGCACATGGATATGCATGTCATAGAGAAGCATGTATCAATTATAGGCAGAGTTTAACTGGGCATCATATTCAGCATGGACATTTTGGGCCAAAGCGCCTGTTCCTGCGATTTACTGTTATATGTTCTACGTTCAATGTAAACCTTTACCCTCTCATCTTAAAACGATGTCCTCTAGTGTTTGACATTTCCACCCAGGGAAAAAGACTCTGCCCGAGCTACCTTGTCTGTGCTTCTCATATATTTCCATCAGTTCACCCCTCAGCCTCAGTCACGGTGGGGAAAACAATCCAGGTGTGTAAAGGGCCTGTCCCACGATCATGCGACTGCATGCGGCAAGTGCGACCTAACGTGGTCGCTTGAGTCGTACGGCCTCGCGGGGTCGGTCCCACTTCGATCGCCGGAGCCGTATGGAGTTGTGCGGAGCTGGTCCCGACATCGCGGGGCTCCAAAAAACTGACACTGTTCAAGAATTTCACGCAGCAACGGCCTGCCGGCCCGCAGTCGCATTGAGGCCATACACACCGCCTCGACGGGCGTACGCAGCGTCTTGGCGGTGTATGCAGCGTCTTGACGGCGTACGCAGCGTCTTGACGGCGTACGCCTAGCACGGACTTCCCACGGACTTCGCTCGAACTTCATGTCAACTCGTACGGGATCACTCGACCTCCGCGCGGCGCCCGCATGGCCCCTGCTTCCGGTTTGGTCGCGCTTGCCGCATGCAGTCGCATGCTCGTGGGACAGGCCCTTTACTTGAAAATTAATTTTTGGTGAAATGAAATATTTCCATCCAAATATGAATTTTTATCCAAATATTTAAAATAGTAAGTAAGCTGAAGTCTGTTTCCTTCTATGAATCCCTATAGTGTAGCTGTCCACAACCCCACCATTGACACAGAGCAACCTTGGTGTCACCATCTCTGGATTAATCACCAAACACTTTGGAAAGGTTAATGAACCCATGTGCTACTGGATTGTATCTCATTCATCAGGTAATAAACTCAGAACTCTTCCTGTTTGACTACCTTTGGGTAATAGCATTCAACACTCGACTGAGAAGGAGACATTTTGACAAACTCAGAGCAGACAGACAAGATGAAGATCAATGCAAATCAAGAAATTGCAGATGCTGGGATTCTGAAATATAAACAAGAACTGCCAGAAACACTCAGCTCATCAGGCAGCATCCGCGGAGAGGGAAACACAGTTGGCATATCTGTTTGAACTTGATAGAGAGAACGTTTTTAAGTTGCAGGGCAAAAGGATTATCTCTGATAGAGTAAGACAGGATTGCCATGGTGACAATCTGGAGTTGAAACCATCTGGTTAATACATTAATGAGAATGGTTGGAAAAAAATTAAATATGAAGAGACATATAAAGGATGGGAAATATCTGCAAATGGCCAGTTCTGCGATTAATAATGCATCTGCCTGAAATTGCTGAATTCAATATTGAGCTGTAATGTCCTCAGATTTAAATGAAGTGAGCTTCCTCAAGATTACACAAGGTTACATTATCCCAACTTGCCCCTCCCCAACCCCTTTTCTCTGCTCTAGTCCTCTCACACAGCCCCTTCTTTCTACATTACCCCCTAGCCTCCTATCAGGTTGTTTCTTTCCCCTCCCTGCACCTATCCCATCTGCCGATCACCCACACACTCCCCCCATGGCTGACCCCATCCTCTCCTATGTTGTTCCATCTGCCACCCTCTATCCTTATTTGCTTGCGCTCTTCACCATCCTACCCATCAGATTGCAGCATCTGCAGCCTTTTGTTCTCCATTTATCTCCGCCCAACCTCTGTGGCTCATCCGAGGACGTACACTCCATTGAGGATAAATGGGGATCCTGTGGATACGGTGAACTGTTTTAAATATCTGGGAGTCCACATCTCCGAGGATATGACATGGGTATCACACGCCTCAGCACTCGTGAGTAAGGCAAGGCAGCGCCTTTACCACCTCAGGCAATTGAGGAAATTCAGAGTGTCTCCGAGGATCCTCCAGTGCTTCTACGCAGCGGCGGTGGAAAGCATCTTGTCCGGGAACATTACCATCTGTTTGGGAATTGCTTTGCCAAGGACAAAAAGGCTCTGCAGAGAGTAGTGCGTTTGGCCGAACGCACTATGGGAACTTCACTTGCCCCCCTGCAGGAACTATACATCAGGAGGTGCAACTCCAGAGCCAATAATATCATGGGAGACCCCTTCCATCCCTGCAACGGACTGTTCCAGCTGCTACGGTCAGCCTCCATTGCCATGCGGTGAGAACGGAGAGGTTGAGAAGGAGTTTCTTCCCAGAGGCCATTCGGACTGTAAACGCCTATCTCACCAGGGACTAACTCTACTGAACGTTTTTCCTTCCATTGTTTATTATGTAAAAGAATATGTGTGTTATGATTGTGTTTATAGTTTGTTTGGTTGTTTTGTTGTTTGGCTTTTGCACAAAAGTCCGCGAGCATTGCCACTTTCATTTCACTGCACATCTCGTATGTGTATGTGACAAATAAACTTGACTTGACTTGACTTGACTTGACTAATGTGGATAAATGTGAGGTTATCCACTTTGGTAGCAAAAACAGGAAGGCAGAGTTGTGAGTCTGTGGAATTCTCTGCCTCTGGAGGCCGGTTCTCTGGATACTTTCAAGAGAGAGCTAGTTAGGGCTCTTAAAGATAGTGCAGTCGGGGATATGGGGATGGCAGAAACGGGGTACTGATTGCGGATGATCAGCCATGATCACATTGAATGGCGGTGCTGGCTCGAAGGGCCGAATGGCCTCCTCCTGCACCTATAGTCTATTGTTTCTGTCGCAATCTCCACCCTTCCATTCCCAACCTGACTGTTATTCCTCTCCTCACCAATATCTACCTATTGCTTGTTGGCTCTTGACCCTTCTCCCCCTCCTCCCCGGTCCCCCCTCTCCCCCAACTCCTATATACTGCCTACTCTTTTGGACTAGACTAAGTGTCTCAACCTGAAATATCGACTGTCCATTTCCCTCCACAGATGCTACCTCACCTGTTGACTTCCTCCAATGGCTCTCCTCTTCAACTCCTTATTCCAGCACCTTTCATCTCGTGTGCCTATGTTAGGTCCCATTGGAACTGTGCACACAGATGGTAGGAGTGGGATGGTGAAATACATTGACTGGGAACTGCAAACTCAGGTATGCCCCCTGTGGACTGAACAAAGGTACTCCACTAATCTGTGTTTGATGTTTCCATTGCAGAGGAAACCACATCGTGAGAACCAAATGTGATGCCTAGCAGCTGTTTCATCTGAAAACATTGTCTGTGTCCCTGGATGGTGGGGAGAGATGAGGTAAAAGCACAGGGGTTGCATATCCAGTGGTTGCATAGGAAAGCATCACAATGAAGGGAATAATCAATGTAGATGGCAGACCACGGACAGCCCCTTATGAATGCTGAAAGAGGAGGGATAGGGAACATAGAACAGTGAAGCACAGGAACAGGTCCTTCAGCCCACAATGTCTGCACTAAACATGATGATGTTAAACTAATGTCCTCTGCCTGCATATGATCCATTTCTCTCCATTTCCTGCATATCCATGTGCCTGTCTTAAAGTATTTTAAATATCACTATTGTATCTGCATCATATCTGTATTCCATTTGCCCACAGGCCTGTGAGTAAAAAAACTTGCCCTGCTAACCATCTTTAAGCTTTGTCCCTCTCTCCTTAAAGTTATGACCTCTGGCCTTTGGCATTTCCGCCCTGGGATAAAGATTCTGACTGTCTACCCTATCTGTGCCTCTCATAATTTTCTATACTTCTATCCAGGTCTCCCCTCAGTACTGCACAGAAAAAAAAGTTTGTTCAACCTCTTTTTAAACATAGAAACATAGAAAATAGGTGCAGGAGTAGGCCATTCAGCCCTTCGAGCCTGCACTGCCATTCAATATGATCATGGCTGATCATCCAACTCAGGTTCCTGTACCTGCCTTCTCTCCATACCCCCTGATCCTTTTAGTCACAAAGGGCCACATCTAACTCCCTCTTAAATATAGCCAATGAACTGGCCTCAATTACATTATGTGGCAGAGAATTCCAGAGATTCGCCACTCTCTGTGTGAAAAATGTTTTTTCTCATCTCGGTCCTAAAAGATTTCCCCCTTATCCTTAAACTGTGACCCCTTGTTCTGGACTTCCCCAACATCGGGAACAATCTTCCTGCATCTGAAGAAGGGTTTCAGCCCGAAACGTTGCCTATTTCCTTCAATCCATAGATGCTGCTGTACCTGCTGAGTTTCTCCAGCTTTTTTGCGTACCTTCTTGCATCTAGCCTGTCCGACCCCTTAAGAATTTTGTAAGTTTCTATTAGATCCTCCCCTCAATCTTCTAAATTCTAGCGAGTACAAGCCGAGTCTATCCAGTCTTTCTTCATATGAAAGTCCTGACATCCCAGGAATCAGTCTGGTGAACCTTCTCTGTACTCCCTCTATGGCAAGAATGTCTTTCCTCAGATTAGGAGTTTCCTCAGATTAGGAATTTACAGCGAATACCCTCTAATGCAGGCAGCATTCTGGCAAACCTCTTCGGCTTCCTTTCCAAAACCTCCACATCCTTCGTGTGAGATGGATCTTACTGTAAGATACGTCTTCTGGAAAGATATATCTGCTATGGAATCTTGTTGAAGGTGGTAGAAATGTCAAAGTATGATACATTGAATATGAAGACTGACAAGATAAAAAGGGAAGTAAATTATGAAATTATAACAATTCCGTGCTGTAATTGTTATATGGTTATATGGTTAATTGAAATATAATCAAAGGGGGGCAGGGAGTGGGTAGCATCAGTCAACATGTCTTACGTGTGATTTTTCTAAAATGCAATTAGAAGGATTCATGGTAAACTTTGGCATCTTGTAAGGAGCTGTGGACAGATATCCATTGTGTACATGGAAACAGAATCCTGCCAGTGACTGCTGGATTGAATTATGTTCAAAAACATATTGAGCGAAAGAGAACTGCACTTATGAGTAATAATAGTAAGATTAAACGAGAACTTACCAGTTTGAAGTTTGATCTGTATTTTATGAGGAGTTACGATGAAGGATTATGTGACGACCCCGTCCAGCACGCATGCGCGACATACTTCAAAGCAGCGGTGTGGAATCACAGAAACAACACAATAATTGAAATACACATAGTAAAGATAAGGAGAACTAAGTTACCAGATGATCTCTATATTGGAGGGTGGGAGTGGAGGGCACGTAAAATACAGATCAAACTTCAAACTGGCACGTTCTCGTTTAATCTTACTATTTTACTTCGGAGTCATGTGAGTGACTACGTGAAGGTTTTAAAGCTCTGTGTTTTCAAACCGTGTAACAGTTCATACTTCACTCGCTGCCGAAGTCATCCAAGGGAGGAAGTATGTTATTGTAATCAAACATGAATCTGTTTATAAAACAATAATGGTATTTATTTGAAAACAATAACAAAGAAAAATAATGCTCCCCCGGGCTTAAATTGTATGTTTGCATAGTCTAAAATTATTTCTGCAAATAAAACAGGTTCTGCTAACGGCTTGACGTAGAACGTTTGAAAAGTTCTTTCCATGGACCACCCCGCTGTTGCCAGGATGTGGTCTAATGGCAAGTCGATTCTTTTAGCCGCCAACGTGGATGCTGCCCTGGTGGAGTGAGATGTGTAAATATCAGTATCCACTCCGGCAAATCCCAGTACCTGTTTGAGCCATCTAGAGATGGTTTGACTCGACACCCGACCATGTGGTTTTTTGTGGCTGACCCATCGTTGCTTTTTCTCTCCCTCGGGAATCTTTAGTTGTGTTGATGTATAGCAGCAGGTGAGTCATGACACATAAATGGGGTCAGGTGGGTACGCCGGAATTCCATAATAAGGCCTGAAGTTCCTGGTCTGCTCTGTTTTACCAGCTCCTGAATGGTGAATGTTATTTGGTCTGGTGTTACGACCATATTGTCCAGTCTGAGTAAGTGAAGGGACTGGACCCTTTGTGCTGAGACTAACGCCATCAGCATGAACGTTTTCAGGGTTAGCTGTTCCAGAGTGAGGGATCTGGCTGGTGGCCATCCCCTTAGGTATGTCAGGCCAACACTGACATCCCAGATCTTGGTATACCTAGGTCTAGGGGGGTTTGAATTGAAGATCCCTCTCATTAATTTGGTCACCAGCAGATGAGACCCTATGGCCTGTTGTCCTGGTGCCTGTCTTAGGTAGGCTGACAGTGCACTTCTAGCATAATTGATAGCGCTATAGCTCAGACCTTCATCATGGTGAAGGCTGGCCAGGAACTCCAGTACATTTGTTATGGTGGTTGATGAGTAGGTTGTCCCTGTTCCCGAGCAGTATGTTTCCAATTTTCTTATGCTCGAGAGGTATTGTTTCTTGGTGGAAAGTCGGTGAGATGCTGTCATCGTGTCCATGGTCCTGTTTGACAATCCCAGGTCCAGCAAAGGTCTTTTTAGAATCTGCAACCCAGTAGGTTTATTCTGTCATGGCATGGGTGACTTTCGCCTGATACAGGGTGAATCAGTAGATCTGGTCCGCTGGGAATGGTCATTGGACTTTCAACGACCATGTCAAGGACCACTGGGAACCATGGCTGTATAGGCCAGTCAGGTACTACCAAAACGCCTGAAGCAGAGTCCATCTGTATTTGGCATAGTGCCCGACTGATGAGGCAGAAGGGGGGAAAGGCATAGAAAAATTAGTTCCCCCAGTCCAGCGCAAATGCATCCATCACCGCTGCCTCAGGGTCTGGTTCCCAAGCGACATACATCGGTACCTGGTGATTCAGTCGGGATGCAAAGAGATCGATATCTGGTGTGCCATATTGCTTTGTAATTTCAGCAAATACTTTGGGATTTAACATCCATTCGGTATTATCATTAAACTTGCGTGACCTGGTGTCTGCCACTGTATTTAGCTTACCTGGTAGGTAAGTTGCTGATAGCCAAATATGTTTGTCGACACACCATTGCCAGATTGTGTTGACCAAATTGTCACATGATATCGATTTTATCCCGCCCATATGGTTAATATAGGCCACCACCGTGGTATTATCAATCTGTAAATGAACATGCACATGGTGCGTATTTGTACAATATGCTTTTAAACCATAGAACACACCCAACATTTCCAAATAGTTTATACCCAGTGTCTGTAGTAGTGATGATTCTAGATTAGTCCATCTACCACCTGTACTGGATATGGTATTAGTTGCTCCCCAGCCTTGAGCACTGGTTGGGTTATTGATAATGATGGGACTGGAACTATGCCAAATGTTCTCTATCCACCATTGTAACTCTGATATTGCTTCAATGGGCAATTTCATGGTTCGGTCAAAGTGACCTGCATGTCTTTTTAATGCTTGCACCTTTGCTCTTTGTAAGTTTTGATAATGCAAAGGTCCAAACTGGGTAGCTGGAAATGCGGCTACTATTTTCCCGATTACTCTTTGCCACTAGTCGGATGGTTGGTCGATTGTTAACCATTAATTTGTTACACGTTTGTGCCAATTCTGCTGATTTCTCTTTTGGCAACGATACAGGCATGTGGACTGAGTTAATTATGAATCCCAGACAGTCCATAGTTGTGGATGGCGTCAACTTAGATTTATCTGGATGTATGACAAAACCCAAGGCTTCAAATAAATGTCTAGTAACTAATACTGCTGAATTAGCTAATTCCATGGTTTTGCCTATTATCAAAATATCATCAAGATATGCCATGACAATATGTTTTTGTTTTCTTAATATTGCCAAGGTTGGTTTTAATATCTTGGTAAACAGTCTTGGGGCTGATGTTAGGTCATTAGGCAACGATTTGAACTGCTAATGTTGCCCCTTCCAGGTAAACTTTAGGTATCTACGATGATCCTTATGAATAGGTACTGAATAGTATGCATCTTTTAAATCGATGCTTGCCATAAAGTATCCTTTGGAAATCAGTAGTTTGGCAGTCACAAATGTTTGCATTTTAAAGTGTATATAATTAACGAAAGTATATATACTTAACGAAAGTATTCAATGTAGTTAAGTCAATGATGATGCGACATCCACCATCTTTTTTGGTTTTGGTAAATATATTTGAAACAAATACCAAAGGTTCATGTACAGATTTCTCTATGATATCCTTTGTAAGTAACCTCATCAGTTCTGCTTGTCCCTCCAGTTTTCCTTTTAGTGAGAGGGTAAAACCCCTTTGGGGTGCATGCTGAAATGGTGGCATGTTTTCTTGAATGAATTCAATTTTATATCCTTGAATACTGTTAAGTATATAACTATCAAGTGTGATAGTCCTCCATGCTTCCATAAACAGGTGTAGTCTCCCCCCTGTTAGCACAACCCCCCCAGCTTTTATGTACTGGTAGGAATCAGACCCACCTACCTCCATTGTTATTGGTAGTGTATTCATATCTTCTGTTTCTGGTTCCTTGTCTGTCGGGGTGGTGCTGTGTGGGGGTGGTGCATTTTCCATGGGGCCTGCTCTGGGCCCTGTCCTAAAAAAGACTTCCGGGGATGGTGTGCGGGCCTCAAGCTTTCACCAGTCCCATGAAGTTGACGCCGACTGGTGGATGCGATGGGGTACTGCCGTCTGGGTTGTGTGGTTCTGCTCGTTCTGGGTCCTGCCCTCATGAGGCCAAATGCTTTGGATTCCTCACCCAAGTCTTTGACTTGTTTGGGCAATTCCTTGCCGAATAGCAGGATCTGTGGTTCTGAGGCCGGTGTTCAACACAGTCCTGCAAATTTAGGATTGAGGGAAGGTCTTACTGCTTCCTTACGGAAGTTGTTAATCTTGTACTGTGTGTTGCACAGTAGGGCCAGGGTATCTTGCTGGTTAGTTGTCATGTCTACCACGTCCAGGGAACGAGCATAGGAGGTGATAGCCGACGTCAAGAGCTTCAATATTTTCTGGAGGCGTGTAGAGGTCCAACGACTCATTGACTACCTGTTCTTGCAGTGGTTTAAAGGACAGGTAGTCAATGCTGGCCGCCAGTTTAGGCTGTAACGGCCATTCTGCTCGTGGTGTAGCCATGTAGCGGTTCACCACACCCAGCAGCTCTTCCTGTTCCTGTACCCCAAGCATACTCCCGGCATCTTAAGCCAGTGACCCCTGTTCTTGACCAGCCCAGTCCTGGTCGCCAACGCTCCCCTCTGCTGAGGGAGATGCGATGGCCAGTGCGTGGTAGTGCACTGGAGCGGGAGTGCCTGTGCTCCCTTGGCGAGCTTGCCGCATCTCCCGGAGCAAGTCTCACTGGAGCATTTGCTCCATGAGCCTTTCCATTCGGCTCAAACGGCCACCTTTGCCGCTCTCGGGCGGGGAGTCTTCCGCACCGGACTCGTCTGAGTATACCGGCCGTTTTGCCTTACCTCCAGCCCGCTGCTGTTGGTCAGGCTGTGCTAGTGGCGCTGGGCTTGGCTCGGAATTGCTGTCGGTGACTGTGGACCACAGCATGTGCGGTCCGGGTGCCGCTGGTCGCCCCCCACCAATGGAACTCTACTGTTCTGTCAGAGTCGAATGGGGTACGACCTTTCTTGCTTGTTTTCCCTTGTTCATGATCCTGTGGGTAAACAAACCAGAACAAGGGTTTCGAAAAAACACGACCTCAGAGTAAGTTACTTACCTGGAGGTCCCGTTTTTAAACTTGTTGTGGGAGCGCCTGTACTCCCGTTCGTCGCTGTTGCACTGCGTGAGACGCTATGTCGCACGTGCGTGCTGGACGGGGTCTTCACGTAGTCACTCACGTGACTCCGAAGTAAAATTAAAGGACAGCTTGCAAGGGAAACTGTAGAGGAGTGATCATCTGTAAAGAGTTCCTTTGAATGACTGTTGTCACAAACTTACACAAGATGAAGTTACACACAGACTAGTTTATATCATATGATCTTTGGTGGTTTGTTGTAGAGATGTACTATACGTGGTGAGTGGGCAGAAGCATGGCGGATGCAGTATAATGTGGATAAATGTGAGGTTATCCACATTGGTGGCAAGAACAGGAAGGGAGATTATTATCTGAATGGTCAGGTTAGTAAAAGGGGAGGTGCAACGAGACCAGCGTGTGCTTGTATATCAGTCACTTAAAGTAAGCATACAGGTACAGCAGGCAGTGAAGAAAGCTAATGGCATGCTGGCCATCATTGCAAGAGGATTTGAGTTTAGGAGCAAGGAGATTCTACTGCAGTTGTACAGGGCCCTGGTGACACTGCACCTGGAGTATTGTGTGCAATTTTGGTCTCCTGATTTGAGGAAGGGCATTATTGCTATTGAGGGAGTGCAACGTAGGTTCACCAGGTTAATTCCCGGGATGGCGGGACTGAAATATGCTGAAAGAATGGGTTGACTGAGCTTGTCGAATTTAGGATGAGAGGGGATCTTATAGAAACATATAAAATTCTTAAGGGCTTGGACAGGCTAAATGCTGGAAAAACATGATGTTGGGGAAGTTCCCAAAGTCTGTATTATCCCATAGTCAATGTTACTAAAACAGATGATGAGGCCTTTGTGCAGTACCATTAGTGGGATTTAGCTGTTGCCGGTGGGGGTCACAAAAGGGGGGCATCGGAGAAAGTTGGGGGGGGGGGGGATTTGGGGGGGGTTTGGAGAATGGGGAGGGAGGGGGGAAAGGGGATGTGAGGGGAGGGGGGGATTGGAGAAGGGGGAGAAGAGTGGAGCGGGGGAAGGCATTAAAATAAAGTCACACTTTGGGAGACCAATTGGGGAACTGCAAGAAGAGGTAGAAGTAGGGCCACCTACATCAATGTACTGTGGAACGACACATGCTTTGACAAGCTGAGGACTGCCATGCTAGATAAGCTGGCCTGAGATGCTATATTTGTGGAACCAGGGATGGCATATAGACTAAGGCCAACAAATGCCCTTGCATTAGTAGTAGTGGTAAATGGCAATATACATTCAGGAGCATCTAAATGATTTTGCAGCATCATGCCTGCATGCTGAGTGCTGAGTGACAGAGAACTAAGAACTCATTCCAGTCATGCTAGTCAACATGGCTCAACAATAGTAACACTGGGTGATTTTTTTAAATTGTACATACCATGCTACTCACCTTTATGTGACATTTACCAGGAGCACCTGAATGATTATGCAGCATCATAGAAACATAGAAACATAGAAATTAGGTGCAGGAGTAGGCCATTCGGCCCTTCGAGCCTGCACCGCCATTCAATATGATCATGGCTGATCATCCAACTCAGTATCCCATACCTGCCTTCTCTCCATACCCCCTGATCCCCTTAGCCAGAAGGGCCACATCTAACTCCCTCTTAAATATAGCCAATGAACTGGCCTCAACTACCCTCTGTGGCAGAGAGTTCCAGAGATTCACCACTCTCTGTGTGAAAAAAGTTCTTCTCATCTCGGTTTTAAAGGATTTTCCCCTTATCCTTAGCTGTGATCCCTTGTCCTGGACTTCCCCAACATCGGGAGCAATCTTCATGCATCTAGCCTGTCCAACCCCTTAAGATTTTTGTAAGTTTCTATAAGATCCCCTCTCAATCTCCTAAATTCTAGAGAGTATAAACCAAGTCTATCCAGTCTTTCTTCATAAGACAGTCCTGACATCCCAGGAATCAGTCTGGTGAACCGTCTCTGCACTCCCTCTATGGCAATAATGTCCTTCCTCAGATTTGGAGACCAAAACTGTGCAATACTCCAGCATGTTTGATTGGTTGATAAGCAATATGATGAATTGTGAATTTTATGTTATGTAATATTTTTATATGTTATGGAATCAAAATCAAGAATTATAAATTCACATTTCAAAAATGGTTTCACAATTCAGTAGTGCTGATTTTCAGTATTCCATACTGATATCTGAGAATACACGAGGTTGCATGCAAAATACTGATTTTCAAAAATCCAGTTTCTGTGTAGTACGTTCTATTGCATTGACAGAGCTGCCAAGTAGTATGGATTTTCCGTATTTTGTACGGAAATGCGATCAGAATACGGATGTACGGATTTGCTTTGTAAAATACGGATTTTTTGAACAATCAGCCCGACTTCCTATTTCATCTTGCTGCTTAAAAAATGCAAGGATATAAAAACTCAAACTGCACCTCTAAAAATTATAGCAGATTAAATCTATTAGTATTTTAAAGTTCGAGATCTGGAAGCTTTGATCTGCCTGTCCCGCTCCAGGTTTAAACGCGTGGGAATTTAAACGAGCAGCGCTATGGGTTCTAAAAATAGTTCCCCCAGCTCGAACGCTATTCCCTTTACACATAGCGCCCTGGGCTTTACACATAGCGCTATGGCCACTGCGCTATGGGTCACAGACTGTTAGGGCATGGGAGAGAGGTAGTACGAGGGAGGGAGGGAGATAAAAGAAGGAAGGAGAGGGGGAGGGTGGGAGGGGACGGAACGAGGAAGGGAGAGAGAGAAGAGGAGAGAGAGGGAGAGATGGAGGGAGGGAGGGAGAGAGGGAGAGGAGGGAGGGTGGGAGAGGGTGAGAAAGAGGGAGGGGAGAGGGAGGGTGGGAGGGAGAGGGTGAGAAAGAGGAAGGAGGGAGAGAGAGTGAGGGAGGGAGAGGGAGGCTTCCAAAATGGCTTCTACATCATCATCTGGTGCTAAAAGCAGGAAGCAGCCGTTCAAACAGCAGTATACAAAGAGATGGCAATGAACGCACTGTCAAGTAAGGTGTGTAGAAGACATGTCAATTGGTAGCAAAGTTATGTATTCTTGTACTCTTACATGGGTATGACCGCACATAAAAAAATAACACTTTTTTCAGCAAAATGGCATCACGTAAAAATACTGATTTCTTCAGCAAAATACTGATTTTCAAGTACTAGAATACTGAAATGCTCTGACAAAACTTGGCAGCTCTGCATTTATGTGAGAAATACCGATTTCCCCAACAAAATACGGATTTTCAGCCATCAAAATACGGAAATGCTCGGTGAAACTTGGCAGCTCTGCAATTATTCACAATCACATTATGTTTGAGAATTCAAAATGTGATTTGTGATCTTGTTTGAGTCATCATGGAACTAGAATTTGTTATAATAGTATGACAGTAAAATAGGTTATTTTGAAAATGATCACAGTAATGTAAATGCACCATTTAGTTTGACTTCAATTTTCATGATGGAAATTGAACTAAATGTTGTATTCACATCACTATTCCATGTTGAAATTGATGTGATGTGAAGTTGTTAGGTCAGGGGGACCATTAAAGGTGCACAGCACACACTAACACAGTCTAACAGTAACAGGCAATCAAATCAACACACAAAACATTTTCTAAAAAAAGGTTTTCTTTACTGCAAAAACTTACAGTATTTTATTTGCAGTTTTTGCATGCTCCTTTATAACATTTTACATAACATTTTACAACAGCACAACTTGATTATTAAAACAAGGACAACAATTCTTGATTTAAAAAAATGTATACAACAAGAACCCCAATCATCCCATTCCACCCACTCGTTACTCTTGACTCAACCAAAATTATTTCTGAAATATTGGTCATAAATTTTCTGCAAAAATGCTCCAAAATAAGGCTCAGAATGCACCAGAGAGCATCTAAAACACCGGCCGCGAGGGGCTTCGCGCTCGTGATGTGCACTGCACGCACATTATTTCACATACATTTTTTGTAATCCTGTCATGTCACCCCCTTTCTGAAAAGTTTCATACGGGCCTGTTATATACCATAGACCACATAAATAAACAGATAAAGTGCAATAGGCTGTTATTGTTCCGAGTTTGTTTGATGTCGTGTTTAATAGCCTGATGGCTGCGGGGAAGCAGTTGTTCCTGAACCTGGATTCCAGATTTCAAGCTCCTGTACCTTCTTCCCGATGGCAGCAGAGAGATGAAGATGTCCTTGATGATGTTGGCAGCCTTTTTGATGTAGCGTCTGCAATAGATCCCTTCAATGGTGGGGAGGTCAGAGCTAATGATGGATTGGGCCGTGGTCACTACTTTCTGCATTCTTTTCCGCTCCTGGACATTCAAGTTGCTGAACCAAGCCACGATGCAACCAGCAGCATGCTCTCTACTGTGCACCAGTAGAAGTTCAAGAGAGTCCTCCTTGACATACCGACTCTCAGTAATTTTCTCAGGAAGTAGAGGAGCTGATGTGCCTTCTCTATGATTCCATCAGTGTGCTGGGACCAGAAAAGCTCTTTGGAAATATGCACGCCCAGGAATTTGAAGATCTTAACCCTTTCCACCATTGTTGATGTAAATGGGATTGTGGATCCCTATCCTACCACTTTCAAAGGCCACAATCAGTTCTTTGGTTTTGCTGGTGTTGAGAGTCAGGTTGTTGTGCTGGCACGATTTGGTGAATCGATCGATCTCACTTCTACACTCTGACTCATCCCCATCAGTGATACGTCCCACAACAGTGCTGTCGTCGTTGAACTTGATGATGGAGTTCACACTATGCCCAGCTACGCAGTCATGAGTATAGAGTGAGTACAGCAGGGGGCTGAGCACGCAGCCTTGAGGTGCTCCTGTGCTGATTGTTATCGAGGATGACACATTTCCATCAATACGGACAGACTGTGGTCTGTGGATGTGGAAGTCGAGGATCCAATTCTCTGCCACAGAAGGCAGTGGCGGCCAATTCACTGGGTGTTTTCAAGAGAGAGTTAGATTTAGCTCTTAGGGTTAACGGAATCAAGGGATATGGGGAAATAGCAGGAACGGGGTACTGATTTTGGATAATCAGCCATGATCATATTGATTGGCGGTGCTGGCTCGAAGGGCCTAATGGCCTACTCCTGCACCTTTTTCTATGTTTT
This sequence comes from Leucoraja erinaceus, assembly GCF_028641065.1. Classification (NCBI taxonomy): domain Eukaryota; kingdom Metazoa; phylum Chordata; class Chondrichthyes; order Rajiformes; family Rajidae; genus Leucoraja; species Leucoraja erinaceus. The sequence goes on from NC_073378.1 coordinate 14,367,132, forward strand.
CTTTGTTTCTATGGAAGCCAAAGACAATGACTTAAGTACAAATTCTCACAGGCCTTCTCTTGGCAGAGTGACACTCAGAATTCACATGTTTTACAATTGCAAGTTTTCAGATAGTTATGAAGAAGGACAAGACTGAACCTCGGGGGTAAGTGCTAAATTGGTATAAAGCTTATTACAACACTATTTGGCAGGAGCTGGGAAGATTAGTATGGGAGCAGCTGTTAATAGGTAAGTCCACATCTGGCACGTGGGAGTCATTTAAAGGCCAGATGTTCAGAATACAAGTAGAAAGACATGGGTGGCAAGAATCAGGAACCTTGTCGGCATTTCATTTCGAGAAATGTTGGAAATTTAATCACAAATGAAAATAAAGCAAATGTAAGGTTTAGGAAGCTGATATCAGACTGGGCCTTTGAGGGCCATAAAGGAAGCAGGAAATAACTTAGTAATAGTGAATCAGGAGGGCTACAAAAGGACCATGAAAAAATTGGAAGAATTGCACCACCTCCCCAACATCTCTCTGTAGCATAAGAGGCCAAAACCTAATCAACGAGGTAAGTTTAACACAGAGCGGTTAAGGGGCAGGGAGATGGAAAGGTTTTGGCTCAAAATTCCCACCAAAAATTGAATATGAACTAGTGAATTTAAACAGAATCAAATGAACCTGCTGCAATCCAACCACAACATTCCATACCCAGTCGGGTTGAATGGAGAGATCGGTGGAGATTCTGCACAGTGGAGATCGGTGGAGATTCTGCACAGCGGAGATCGGTGGTGATTCTGCACACCAAGGTGTGCCACCTTCTGGATTATTAAATACACAGCAATGTGAAGTTATGGACGTGATCTGTCCCCACATGCAAAATTCAATGATGGCCCAGTTTAGACGTGAAGGCAAAGAGGAATGGAAGCCTTCAGTATCGAACAAGAGAGCATGTTTAATAGCAACTCAATGTCTGAGAAGAGATATACATGGTTAAGTTGAAACTGGGAGAAATGGCTTTATAATAACCAGATATATCTCGCGGCACCTTACTTTTGTTTAGTTGTTTCTTTCATCTAACCTTATTCCTGTGTTGTTCAATGGTCTCAGTTTTGGTAGACATACTGGAATGTAGAAATAGGTTCGAAGAAAGTAGAGGTTTATTTATTTATTTATTCTCTGGAGCGCAGAAGGTTAAGGGGGGACTTGATAGAGGTCTTTAAAATGATGAGAGGGATAGACAGAGTTGATGTGGACAAGCTTTTCCCTTTGAGAATAGGGAAGATTCAAACAAGAGGACATGACTTCAGAATTAAGGGACAGAAGTTTAGGGGTAATATGAGGGGGAACTTGTTTACTCAGAGAGTGGTGGCGGTGTGGAATGAGCTTCCAGTGGAAGTGGTGGAGGCAGGTTCATTGGTATCATTTAAAAATAAATTTGATAGGCATATGGATGAGAAGGGAATGGAGGGTTATGGTACGAGTGCAGGCAGGTGGGACTAAGGGGAAAAAAAGTTGTTCGGCATGGACTTGTAGGGCCGAGATGGCCTGTTTCCGTGCTGTAATTGTTATATGGTTATATGGTTATATGGAAAGTAGAGATCTGGAGAGCAATCGCCTAGTCTAACTAGGTAATTCCTGCATTTGGTATGGAGACACCCAGACTTGCTCATTTCAAGCTTGCCTTAAACTGAATTAGCATGCTTCAGTCTGTGTAGCACAGAGGTGGCTGATTCCTAATTTCTTTGCTGGGGATGAGCAACGATCTCTTCAAGCGTTGTCTACTTAGTGAAGGTCTCAAAAGCTGCGCAGAAGATCTGGACTGAGGTCTTGGTGCCTTGCTACTCCTAGGCAGTCTCATGTTGAACTAACCAGAGACCTGGTATCTGCCACATCAAATAAGTTTGAAAGTGTACAAGAAGACTAATAGGAGAAGATCTTGTACAGTTGTACAGTTTAGTTTATTGTCACATGTATCGAGTGAAAAGCTTTTGTTGCCTGCTATCGAGTCAGCGGAAAGACAATACAAGATTACAATCAAGCCATTTACAGTGTACAGATACACGATAAGGGAATATCATTTAGTGCAATGTAAAGCCAGCAAAGTCAACGAGGGAGATAGTAGTTCAGGACTGCTCACTAGTTGTGGTAAGATGATCCAGTTGCCTGGTAAAAGCTGGGAACTGTCCCTGATTCTGGAGGTGTGTGTTTTCACACTTCTATACATTTTGCCTGATGGGAGAGGGGATAAGAGGAAGTGGCCAGGGTGCGATTCATCCTTGATTATGCTGCTGGCCTTGCTGAGGCAGCGTGAGGTATAAATGGTATGATGGTCTTGCTGTCCTCACTGAGCAGAGAGGGTTCATGTGTTAACGGATGGAGTTTCTGACTGAGAAGCAAGGTGCCATTTGTGAGCAGATTACTGCTCTCAATGACACTAGTCGTACACAAGAGCAGTCTGTAGATCTTCATGAGAAGAGGATTACTGCTCATGAGCAACCAATCAATCTGCACAAATAGAGAGATGCTACATGCTGGCAAATTTCTCTCGGTCACGAGCAGGCGCGCAAATGTGACCAAACAAAAATGTTTTCATCAGCTGCAACATGACCTCTCAACTTTTATACTCAAAATCCCAACAATGAAGGCAAGGATGCCATAGAACATCTTTACCACCCTATCTACGTGTGGTGTCACCTTCACAGATATTGACTTGCATCCCAAGATCTTCCTGATGTACTAGTGGCCAAAGGATCTGGGGGTGATGGAAGAGCTGAAGGAAATCCACATTAGGCAGGAAATGGTGTTGGGTAGACTGATGAGAGTGAAGGTTAATAAATCTCCAGGGCCTGATTGTCTGAATCCCAGGGTACTTAAGGAAGTGGCTCTATAAATCGTGGACGCATTGGTGATCATTTTCCAATGTTCTATAGATTCAGGATCAGTTCCTGGAGGGTAGCTAATGTTATCCCACTTTTTAAGAAAGGCCGGAGAGGGAAAATAGAAAGATTAAACGAGAACTTACCGTTTGAGAAGTTGGTGAGGGATTACGTGAAGAGCCCGCCAGCCCGCATGCGCCTCAATCTTCAAAGCAACTGTATGAAACCACAGACTACTTGCACCAAATTAAACTATAGAAAGATTAATAACGCTTGACTTACCGAATTATCTTTATGAGATTCAGGGTTGGGAGTGGAGTGCACATAGTCTCTCACTACAACTTCTCATAAAATAAAGATCAAACTTCAAACGGTAAGTTCTTGTTTAATCTTTCTATTTTATCTCGAAGTCTCGTGATGAGACTACGTGAAGCCTTCGAAGCTCTGTGGTTCTCACTATATGGAATAAACCATAAACGGTTGAAAGAAAAAACATAGGCCATTCAAACATGATGCTAATTTTACTTCCATGTATATCGCTCTTAACAAAACCAAAGTCCCATTCCATCGGGGTTAGACAAATTACTTAATTAACACAACCCAAAATTCTATCTGCAAATTGTCCAGATCTGTTAATCGTTTATTCCGAAACGTGCGTTCATCTGACCATCTTGATGTTGCAAGAAAGTGATCAAGAGGAGCCTCCATGCTATAACTGTCAATGTGGCTGCAGCCCTGGTAGAGTGAGACTTGAAAATATCAGTATACACCCCCGCTTTCAACAGCGTACACTTTATCCATCTAGAAATAGTCTGCACCGACCTCTCTTGTGTGGCTTTTAATAACTTATGAAGAAAGCTTTTTCCTCATCTTGAAGGGTTTGAGTAACCTCCATTTACTTCTTTACATAAATAATAACACACAATCTCCGATCCGGTGGGTATGCTGCCAGATCTAACTTGTACGCCACTGCGCCTGGCCCGCTCTGCTTTATCAGATCATCCACATAAATACCACTTTCTTGTCAGTTACAGCAGAGTGATCCAGTCAGAGTTTGTGCAAAAACTGAGCTCATTGCACTGAAATAAGTGCCATAAGCATCACTAATTTATGAGTGAGCTGTTCCAACGTCAGCGATGCAGCTGGTGCCAGGTTGCGAAGCAAACTTAAAACTACTTCATTATATGTAGGCCTTGGAGGGTTCATATTAAAGACACCTTTCACGAACTTTGACACCAATGGATGAGTGCCAATAGTTTGTTGTCCTAGCCCTAGCACTAAGTACAATGATAAAGCACTGCGAGCAGTGTTAATAGCGTTATAACTTAGATGCTTCTCAAAAAACAAAACTGAAAGAAATTGCAAACATCAGCCTTCAAGTAGTTCAGTTGTTCATCCTCACAAAACATTTTCCATTGTGTTATTTATTTATTTCCCCCCCCCCCAAACCTCTGCTACCTCTGTTTAAAAGTAGCTTGCATGTGTCTCTTCACAACCCTTTTCCATACAACCATGCAATGATAAATGCACGAGTGTTAGGTTGAACTAACCACTGCTCATGTCCGTGAGCAAATATAGGAGCTTCTTTCAGCAGACCTATTTACAATGGTTGAATAGGCCAATTTGGCACTACTATAACTCATCTTGTTGAATAGGCCAATTTGGCCTTGTCTTGAATTATCTTTGGAGGCATCTTCCAATATTTATACCCTGTGCATGCCGCTACAATATTCTGTTTCTTATCTGTGGGTAGGGTCACAGACATATCTGCAGAGTTTATGACAAAACCTAGATATGTAATAGATTTTGTTGGCTCCAGTATGGACTTTCCTGGATGAATAACAAACCCTAGATATTCTAGGAGTGCCTTTGTTGCTGAAACAACTAACTGTGACACATGATCTCTTCCCTCCAATGAGCATGTCATCTAAAACCCCCGATAATATGCACTTTAGATCTGAGTAGGGCCACATTGGCTTTAGAGTCTTTGTAAATAGCCCAGGGCTGAACTCAACCCCTAAGGTAGAGCCTAAAATTGCCACAACTGGCCTTGCCAGATAACCTATAGATATTGTGTGGTTCTCGTGTATTAGTACTGAATAGTATATATCATCGAGATTGATTGAGGCCATAAAGCACTCCTCTGTAATCAGTTATTTTGTTGAATGAAAAATATCCATCTAAAAATGGGTATATTCCAAGCATGTGTTCTGACTACCCTAGAAAGATTCAGTATCCTCCACTATTCAAAGGTTCAAACGTTATTTATTGGTCACACGCACTATAGGTGTAGTGAAATGCTTCTTGCCAATGCAGCACATAAAAAAAAGAATACTGACATGACAATAATAAAGAGATTTAAACATGAAAAACATCCCCCCACAATGGTTCCCATTATGAGGGAAGGCACAATGTCCAGTTCCCAACCCATGTCCACCCATAGTTGGGCCCATTATGACCTCCGCAGTCGCCTTTATGGAGGCCCGATGTTCCAGGCCGTTCTCGCCGGATGATGGTGCTCCAGCTTCGGGAGAATCCTCACAGCAGCTTGGGAAACCTGGAACGGCCGCTTCCTTACCGGATACCGCGGCTTCTGAAGCCAACAAGGCCGCGCTGGATGGAGCTCCACCACTGGCGATCTCGGCGAGAGATCCCAGGCTCCCGATGTTAAAGTTCAGCTCCGCTGCCCGCAGCTGGCCACTCCACCATCCCGCAGCTCCGCGATGTTTTTCTCGGCGGTCTCAGCTCACCGGAGCTCCAGCGCAGTGAACCCGGCATTGACTATTCTTCAATCTTGAGAAGATATTAGAAATATACCCCTCTTGTTTATAGGCAGCCTGCTCAATCACACCCTGTTTGTGTAGTTTCTCTATTTAAGCTTGGATAGCCATAGTTTCCTCTTATGACCGTATATACAGGAGTCTTGGCTTTCCTTGCCGCGGAGGAAATTGATCAGCTAGAAACTCAATCTTATGACTAATCTTGTGATTAGTAAGCTGAAAGGATCAAAGGTTATCTGCCCCCACCTGTTTATGAACAGTCTCAATCTACCTCCGACCTGAATATCGTCAGCACATCTCATGCTTCTGATGGAAACATATTTGCATACCTCACCAGCCCCCACCTCTTGGTTGCTTTGCTGTCCATGACGAGACAGATGGTGGCTGTAGGTGTGATCAAGGCAGTTTCTAAGAAAGAGCTTGCTAAAAAACCACCAAGGCTGCCAATAAAATAATAGGAGAGAGGTGATTATCACTCCCCACCACCAAGATCCAGCAAACCCTGAGACTGACAACACCAAAATGGCCTTAGGCAGTTGATCAATAGAGTCGATAGACCCTAGATTATGCTCTGTCTGAAGAAGGGTTTCGGCCCGAAACGTTGCCTATTTCCTTCGCTCCATAGATGCTGCTGCACCCGCTGAGTTTCTCCAGCTTTTCTGTGTAACCTTATGCTCTGTCCCCTTGGCTCTGGCATCGCGGCCTGCTGGGGAATGATGCTGAGTTTGTGGAGTCCGCTGCCTCCATGGTGAGCGCTGTGAACCTGCTCATAAAAAAGGCCTCTGGCTTGGTATTAATTGTGTAGGCCTAATGCTCCAACCAGCCTCAGTGCCGCTAAATTGGTAGTGATGATATGCACGCCATAAGCCGGGAGTCTTACCCACAAAGGGTGTCTTACCACACCCACCGCAGCCTTGACTTTTACTTGCTTGCCCAAATCTTCTCCAAAGAGATACTTGCAGACTGCATATTACTTGCCTTGCACAAATCCTTTGCAACACAATTGAGCTCAAATTGTGCATTACATAGAAGTGCTAAGGCATCTACTGCAACTCATACAGCTGAGTTCCCACTACCCACCTTGCAAAGGCCGAATCCCTCTTGTGAAAAATCTCCAAACTCACTGGAGTTTTAAGTCTTTTGACATTTCTTCCATTCAGATTGCCCCAAATGATGAAATTAACCTTCGAAGCTCCAGTGTCTGCTAGTTATCAGGACTAGCATATTTTCCAGCAGTGTACTGCATGTTCTGCTCATTCAGCTGATGAGAAGTCAAGTAACCAATGCTACTTGCCAGTACTTCCTCTAATGATTCTCCTATCCCCGAGGGGATGGCAAATTTACTTACAAATGCCGGCAGCTTCTTTTTAGACTTGAGTTGAAGCATATCATCCACTTATTGAGGGAATTCGAGTTCGCTATTGACTTCCCCACAGTCAGAGTCTACCATGTAATACTCCTCAAAACACCCCTCCTCTGAGCGGTAGATATCAGAATGCAACCCTGGACCAGGTATTGCTGCCACAGACATCTGACTGGAACTCCCTGTATTGCTCGCCAGTGTGCAGAGTACATTCCCTTCGATCAACCTCTCAATCCGGTTTTCCAGTCTTGAGAGCCGACAGATGTTATATTTAATGGATGTTGAGGCAGTACCTTCCTGCCCAGGATTGCCCTTTTGGACATATTTTGCCATTATGGCCTTGGCCTTCACCGAACTTAGGTCGCCAAACTGCTCCCTTTCGGAGCTTATGCTTCTTATTTATTCATTTATTTATTTTATACAACATGAACCTGCAAGTCATGTAATAATGCTACTTGCCGTGAGCTGAAAGTATTTTGCATCGAACCCTGTTTTTCATTTTGCAGATCATACAGAGTGCAGAGAAGATTTACAAGGATGTTGAAAGGACTTGAGGACCTGAGCAATGGGGAGAGGTTGGGCAGGCTGGGTCTACATTCCTTGGGGCACAGGAGGATAAGGAGTGATCCTCCATGACGATGAGAGGTGCATAATTGAGTCATGGTCATACAGAGTGAAAACATGCCCTTTGGCGCAACATGTCCCATCTGCATTAGTCCCAGCTGCCTGCATTTGGCCTATATATCCCTCTAAATCTATCCTATCCATATATAAGATCATGAGGGGAATAGATAGGTGAATGCATAGTTAGAGTTGGGGTAATCAAGAATCAGAGGACATACTGTAGGTTAATGTGAGAGGGAAATAAATTAACTGGAATCTGAGGGGCAATTTTTCGGTGGTGGGGAGTGTGGTGGGGAGATGGAATGAGCTGCCAGAGGAGGTAATTGAGGCAGGTATTATAACAATATTTAAAGGACATTTGGACAGGTACATAGATATGAATGGCTTAGAGGGATGTGGGCCAAACGCTGGTAGGTGGGACTGGTGTTAGCGGGGCATTTTGGTCGGCACGGGCAAGTTGAACTGAAGGGCCTGTTTCCATGCTATATAACTCTATGACTCTGTATCTTAAATTAATGTGAGCTGCTACCATTATACAATCCCTCTTTAACTCACTTCTGGCACAGTACACGTTGCTTGGTGTAGACTGCAAAGTTATTGTTAGTAATATTTTCCAATTAAGTTCCTTTTCATCTGCAGTGTAAATCTATTCTGGTTGTAACTCGTCATCAATGAATACAGGTTCTGTTGGGGTCCATCATGAGCTGACTTTGTCTGCACTTCTTGAACTCTGATCTTGTGCGTATCACATCAATTTTTGAAACTGAGTCGACCATCCTGACCAGACACTAACATTCCACTCCATTGTCAGAGTATCAAAAAAACGTAACTTGCTTAACACAATTTGGAATGGACATGGTGTAGTTCACAGTGTTGCTGTTGGAACCGTATCAGCATTGCTTTGCACAAATCCTCGTAAATTGCCCACTAATTTTCCTTTGAAATAGCACACAAAGTTCATTGTCATCTTGTTCTTTTTAAAATCTCAAATTATCCGTTCAACACTTCCAAATTGAGAATTGTTTTACTTTTCTCCAGCTTCTCAAGCACTCTGTGTTTATTTTCAGTTGTCAAAACCTCACACTTCCATTTGCAGGCGTCTGCTGCTCTGAAGTCTCTCTGAAACAATACTACAGTGTAACCAATGTAAACTTCAACAGTTTAACCACTTCACTGGTGCCTAAATGTTGTAAGTGAGCTCCTACTAGACACTAATTTTACTTCAGAGTCACGTGAGCTCTTCCTGTTCCTGCAAGGGGTGCAGGAACAGGAAGAGCTGCTGGGTGTGGTGGACCGCTACGTGGCAGCCCTACGTGCTGGAAGGCCGTTAGAGGCCAAACTAGCGGTCAGCATTAACTACCTCTCCAACAGGCCCCTACAGGAGCAGGTGGTCAATGAGGCCTTAGAAACGTATACAGCTCCAGAGAACTGTGAGTCCCTTAAAGTGCCGGCTGTAAACAGCCAAAAGTGGTGGCACGTTGGGGCAAATATTCGGAACCAGGAGCTAAAACTGCAGCGGATCCTCAGGCTCCTGACGTCAGCCATCACATCGTTTGCTCATTCCATGGACAATACGGAGATGACCACAACCTTCGTAAACAAATCATAAGACCTGCCATAAATCCTAAATTTGTGGGGTTGTGCAAAACCCCAGCCACTGAGCCAGACACACTGCTCTTTGGCAAATACCTCACAAAGCAAATGAAGGATATGGAAGAGGCCTCAAAAACTTTCGGTCTCATGAGGGCAGGCCCCGGGGCAAGCAAACCAAAAACAATAATTCCCAAGCGGCAGCACCCCATCGTGTCCACCAGTCGACGTCTACCATATGGGACTGGTGAAAGCTCGGGGTCCGCATTCTATCACTGGAAGTCTTCTTTAGACCAGGGCCCAGAGCGGACCCCATGGAAAATGCGCCACCCCCCAACATCACCGCCACGTCAGACAACGCGCAAGACTCGTTGGACCGGGAGGAAACAGAAGAAATACCCATAACCATGGAGGTAGGTGGGTCTGGTTCCTACCAGCATATAGAAAGTAGGGGCTTAATACTAACAGGGGGGAGATTACACCTGTTTAAAGAAGCATAGGAGTCTATCACAAGTGATCAGTATATACTCAATGGCATTAGTGGATACAAAATACAATTCATACTAGAAAAATTGCCACCAGTTCAACATTCACCCCAGAGGGTATTTTCCCTCTCAGTTAAATAAAAACGAGAGGGACAAGCTGAACTGGTGAGACTAATTACAAAGGGTATCATTGAAAAAACAAAAAATGAACCCTTGGAATTCGTATCAAATATATTCACTAAACCCAAAAAAAGATGGTGGATGTTGCATCATCATTGACTTAACTACACTAAATAAGTTTGTTAAGTATATACATTTCAAAATGGAAATGTTTGTTACTGCCAAACAACTAATTTCTAAAGGATACTTCATGGCAAGCATTGATCTTAAAGATGCTTACTATTCAGTACCCATTCACAAGGATCATCACAGATACCTGAAATTTACCTGGATGGGGCAGCAATGGCAGTTTAAAGCGTTACCCAATGAGTTAACATCTGCCCCAAGATTATTCACCAAGATACTAAAACCAGCCCTGGCAATATTAAGAAGACAAAAACATATTGTCATGGCATATCTTGATGATATCTTAATAGTAGGCAAGACCATGGAATTGACTATGTCAGCTATATTAGCTACCAAACAGTTGTTCAAAACCCTGGGATTTGTCTTACATCCAGATAAATCTAAGTTGAAGCCATCCACAACCATGGACTACTTGGGCTTCACAATTAATTCAGTCTACATGACTGTAACATTGCCAAGAGACAAAACAGTTGAATTGGCACAATCGTGCAACAATTTAATGGTCAACGAACGACCAACTATTCGACAAGTAGTAAGAGTAATTGGGAAAATGGTAGCAGCATTTCCGGCTACACAATTCGGACCTTTGCACTATCAAAACTTACAAAGAGCAAAGGTACAGGCACTAAAATGACATGCAGGTCATTATGATCGTGTCATAAAGTTACCCACTGAAGCAATATCAGAATTACAGTGATGGGCAAAAAACGTTTGGCATAGTTTCAGCCCTATTATCATCACTAACCCTACGTTAGTTATCCAAACAGATGCCAGTGCTCAAGGCTGGGGAGCAACTAACTCCATATCCAGCACAGGTGGTAGATGGACTAACCCAGAGTCATCATTACTACTTACACTGGGTATTAATTATCTAGAGATGTTGGGTGCCTTTTATGGTTTAAAAGCATATGCATCAAATATGCATCACTTGCATGTACGGTTACAAATAGATAATACTATGGTGGTGGCCTACATTAACCATATGGGCGGCATAAAATTGTTATCATGCGACAAGTTGGTCAACACAATTTGGCAATGGTGTGTCGAAAGACATATTTGGCTATCAGCAACTTACCTGCCAGGTAAGCTAAATACAGTGGCAGGCACCAGGTCACGTAAATTTAATGACAACATCGAATGGATGGTAAACCCCAAAATAATAAATCACCAGGTACCTATGTATGTCGCTTGGGAACCAGACCCTGAGGCAGCAGCGGTAGATGCGTTCGCGCTGGATTGGGGACATTTTTCTTCTATGCATTTCCTCCCTTCTGCCTCATCAGTCGGGTACTACGCAAAATACAAATGGACTCTGCTTCAGGTATTTTGATAGTACCCGACTGGCCTACGCAGCCATGGTTCCCAATACTCCACGACATGGTTGTTGAAACTCCGATGGTATTCCCCAGTGACCCAGAGTTATTAACACCCAGTGTCGGGCATAAGCCACCCGTGCCATGAAAAAATCAAACTCCTTTGTTGCAGATTCTGAACAGACCACTTCTGGGACTGGGATTATCAGAACAAACCATCGACACCATGTCAGCATCCCTCTGAACATCCACTAAAAAACAGTACTTGTCCAGCATCAAAAAATGGGGGAGGTACTGCTTGGATACAGGGACCACCTACTCAACTGCTACAGTTACCAACGTACTGGAATTCCTGGCAAACCTTCACCACGATGAAGGACTCAGCTACAGAGCCATCAACACAGCTAGAAGTGCCCTGTCTGTCTATTTAAAACAAGCTCCAGGACAACAGGCCATGGGGTCCCACCCGCTGGTGGTCAAACTAATGAAGGGTATTTACAACTCTAACCCCCTAGACCAAGGTACACCCATATATGGGATGTCAGTGTGGTCCTGACATACCTCAGGGGTGACCACCAGCCAGATTCCTCAACCTGGAACAATCTATGTTCAAAACACTCATGTTGATGGCACTTGTATCTGCACAGAGGGTCCAGTCACTACACCTATTGCGACTGGACAGCATGCTCACAGCTCCAGACCAGATCTCTGTCATTATCCAGGGACTGATCAAACAGAGCAGACCAGGAACACCTAATCCAGTCGTGGAATTCCGGGCTTACCCGCCAGAACCATGGTTATGTGCCATGACCCACCTACTGTCCTACATAGACACAACCAAAAATATTCAAGGGAGTGAAAAAGCCTTATGGGTCAGTCATAAAAAACCTTATGGTCGGGTGACGAGCCAAACCATTTCGAGATGGCTCAAGCAGGTGCTAAAAGCTGCTGGGATAAACACTAACATGTACAAATCTCACTCCACCAGGGCAGCATCCACATCGACGGCCAAAAGAATGGACGTGCCTATAGATCACATCCTGGCTACAGCAGGATGGTCGGGGGAAAGACCGTTCAGAATTTTTTATAATAAGCTGTTGGCAAAACCTGCTTTATTTGCAGAAAGTTTTTTACAGACTGCAAATATTTAATTTAAGCCCAGGGGAGCAATTTAATTTCTTTGTTGTTATTGTTAAAAAATACCATTGTGTTTTTCTACAAACAGATTCATTGGTTGATTACGATAACACACTTCCTCCCTCAAGGACTTCGGCAGTGAGTGAAGTAATAACTGTTACACGGTTTGAAATCACAGAGCTTTAAAATCTTCACGTAGTCACTCACGTGAGTCCAAAGTAAAATAGTAAGATTAAACAAGAACTTACCAGTTTGAAGTTTGATCTGTATTTTATGAGGAGTTACGATGAGGGATTACGTGCCCTCCGCTCCCACCCTCAATAATATGGGTCAAACTGATAACTGATGTCTCCTTTTCTTTACTATGTTTATTTCAATAACTGTGTCTATCTGTGATTCCACACCGCTGCTTGGAAGTATGCCGCGCATGCGTGCTGAACGGGTTCTTCACGTAATCCCTCATCGTAACTCCTTATAAAATACAGATCAAACTTCAAACTGGTAAGTTCTCGTTTAATCTTACTATTATAGGTGATGATGGATTATTATTGATTGAATGATTGAAAAATACAGCATGGAAACAGGCCTTTCAGTCCACCCAGTCGACACTGACCATCGATCACTTGTTCACACTGGCTCTATGCTAGCTCTATGTTAACTCACTTCCACACCCTACACATTAGATCAATTAACCTACATACCCACACGCCTTTGGGATAGGGAGGAAACCAGAGTACAAGGAGGAAACCCACACGGTCCCAGGGGGAACGTGCAGATACCATGCAGACAGCATCCAGAGTCAGGGTTGCACCCAGGTCTCTGGCACTGTGAGACAACAGCTCTACCAGCTGCATCGCTGTGCTGATACTAGTATTTATCAGCATCTATGGAGCGAAGGAAATAGGCAACGTTTTGGGCCGAAACCCCTCTTCGAACGTTGCCTATTTCCTTCGCTCCATAGATGCTGCTGCACCCGCTGACTTTCTCCAGCATTTTTGTGTACCTTCGATTTTCCAGCATCTGCAGTTCCTTCTTAAACACTAGTATTTATCAATCTGAAGAAGAGTCCCAACCTGAGTCATCGTCTGCCCATTTCCTTCCACAGATGCTGCTCGACCCATTGAATTCCACCAGTACATTGTGGTTTGCCTAAGGTTCCAGCATCTGCACTCTTTCTGTCTGTAATATGTCTGTATAGTTTATTCTTATTGGATTTCCTGACAGCAAGCTTATAAATCCTGGAAACAAATGTGAAGCTGAGGTGTTTTTACACAGACAGTGTGTGTTTTTATAAACCTTAAAGTATGTTCTTTTTTCAACAGACATCATGAACTTTCCAACAGGACATTTGAAAACGCCCATTGTTAACCTGTAGGATGAGAAATTAGCTACTGGTTTAATTAAGAGGAGGCTGTAATTGATTTTTGCTGATGATATAAATACGTCTGAAGACATTAGGTCTGTTTACACATGTCTTCATTTAGGAAAACATTGCACAGTTAATTGTGCAGAGAAAGGTGACACTCGTGTGGTAGCTGCTGAACATGTGGGTGATGTTTCACCTCGAGAGGGTAATGGAGTGTTGTCAGTAGTGTCATTACTGAGGTGCCCATTGGATACATATATGAACAGGCAAACGCTGGACAAAATACGTACTAAGCATCATGTTCGGCATAAACGTTATGGGCCGAAGGGCCTGTTCCTGCGCTGTATTGTTCTATGTTCTAAAAAACACCCCCATTAGTTTAAGTACATTTGGCGGATATTGAAACACATTTGAGCAGCCTGAAGTCAGTTCTGAAGTGGCTCAGCCAGTGGCTCCCTATATCAGCAGAGCATTCCTTTAAATGGTGCTAAATGCATTAAAGTGTTTTCCAATTCCACCGGTATTGTTCTTCAATAATGTTTATGTCGAACATGATGCCAATTATTTTGCCCAGTAAATGCCCACAATGCCCATGCCGAACATAATGTCAGGTTAAATGAATCTCCTCTGCCTGTATGTGTTCTTGATTTCCTGCATATCCATGTGCCTATCCAAAATTGTCTTAAAAGCCACCATCGTAACTTCCTCCACCACCATTCCTGAAAGTCCATTCCAGGACCATCACTTCATAAAAAACCCTGCACCCAAAGGTTTGTGGCTGGGGCAGTAGTGAGTGTGTGAATAGTGATATTATTAAGTATGCATCCAATGCTGGACAAATGGCAGGTGTGTTAAAGTGAATATTTCAAGAAGGTATCCAGTTGATTTTCCCAGTGTGCATAATAAGTTCACCGGTTGATAATTGGATATTAGTAAATATCAGTAAATATTCATCTACAATTCTTGTACAGTTAGCATTTAACCGGACATTGATCAATGTGACTCGAAATGTTCCCCATTTCCAGTTCACAAGGTAGCTCTAATTTAAGAAAATTCCAGCCTCAATTCCTGAAGGATAACTGTCCTATCACATGTGGTGGGGCAACAGGGATGTAGGACTCGACAGCCTTCCAAACGCTCCACTCTACTGTCCTATGTGAGGGCCATAGAACATGGAATTTAGAACAGTGCAGCTCGGGAAGAAGCCTTCGGCCTATCGGGTCTGCGCCAACCACCATGTCAACTTAGTCAAGCCCCATCTGATAATTGCCGCACCACCCTGCACAGTGTATAACAGATGTTGAAATACAATGTCCACAATCATCTCTCCAAATAGAAAAAGCACAGATTTCACGACTTCATTTGCGCAAGAGCTAGAAACAAAGACAAACCAAACCAGCCAATTCACCGTAGAAATGAAGAGCTGTGATCCACATTAATTTTGTTTTTCTTCTCTCCCGTAAAATTGTGGTAAACATTTCTTAATTTGGAGCAAAGGACTCCAGTAGCTCCACATCATTAATCAGCCATCACCTAGGCATTCCTGACAAGGTGATGATACGATCGCAGCTGAACTGGGCAGGCGGCAGCGAGCAAGTGGGGAAATGCCCAGCTGTCACTAGCAGCCTCATTCTGCATCAGCACATTGCATGTTTGCGAAGGCACTCTGCAGACGAACACAGTAGCCTGAGAAACGAAGAGACCTTTAACATCGGTACCGCGCAACATTATCAAACCTTCAGAACAATTTCAAGAGGCAGCGTAATTAAAAGTGACTGGGAATAACCTCCATTATTTATTGAAGACCTTTCGTGTGCTGATTTAAACCCACAGTACATCAGCTTTGCAAGCATCGTCGGATGGTTATTACTGACTGCCTTACCTTGTTAAAATCATTTGAGGTCAGAGTTCTTTGTGAGTTAGACACGTCTGGTACAGTAATTACAGATGAGAGAACATTCTTTTCCTTTTTAGTTGATTTTATGCATTTTGAACTTGTGCCACTTGATGTTATTTTACTTTAGGGGCTAGCGGAATCAAGGGATATGGGGAGAAGGCAGGCACGGGTTACTGATTGTGGATGATCACAATGAATGGCGGTGCTGGCTCGAAGGGCCAAATGCCCTCCTCCTGCACCTATTTTCTGTTTCTATGTTCCCAAGTTCAGTATTTGTGTGAGATTCAGATTCAGATTCTATGTTCCCAAGTTCAGTATTTGTGTGAGCAATGTCCTGCTGCATTCGAACATTGGACAGAACTGTTTTTCTGGACCACCTATGCAAAATGAGACAAAATAATTCATTTCCTGTCTCAAGGAGAGTATTTTAGAAAAAAAGAATGTAATAAATAAAATCTAAAAATCCCTCCAGACACAATTACGAAAATGCTCAAAGCATTTTAACGATCAATAAGGTGCCACGAGCAGTTTCTCAGACTGCTAAAAGGTTGTCATTGATTTGTCTCTTCATAGTTTACCAATCTATTGAGGCAGAACTAAAATAGGCCACATTTGATGATAAGGTCACTAATTTGAGGCCTCAGCGGATAAGAACTTATCCATAAACAGTCTACACTCTTACTCCTGCACTAAATAATGCATAAAATTAAATGTATGGGAAAGACTTTTCAAACTAACATCTCATACCATTCATACGTAGCAATTTTTCAATAAAAATATTCCTATAATTGCTCAATGACTAACTCTGCACAAATTAAACCCCAGTAATGGTGCACCATTGAGACACAAGGGGTGATTTCTCATATCTGCACTTCGAAGTTCAACCTGGCCACAAGGTAACATCTTTCAAAAAGGACTAATTGCGAGAAGTTAATTTCAACTTCATTTTAACTCATTCTCACATTGAATTTCATTTCCATCCAGGCCTCTTAACTTAGATAGCTGCAAAAATAATAGAGTTGGAATAGTGGGTGATTTTAACTTTCCAAATATTACTAGATTTTCGTCTCAATCGAGGGGCTGAGTCATAGGAAGAATTTGGGAAGGCAAAGACTTTTTCCTTGGAGTGTACGAGGCTGAGGGGTAATCTTACGGTGATAGGAACCTGAGGGGCATAATTTTCACACAGAGGGTGGTGGGAAAATGGAACAAGCTGCCAGAGGGAGTGGTAGAGGTAGGTGAAATTACACCCTTAAAAGACGTTTGAGCAGGTACATGAAAATGAGAGGTTTAGAGTGATGTGGGTCAAATGTAGGCAAATGGGACTACAATAGAAGATCAGTTGGGCCAAAAGACTTGTTTCTGTGCAGTATGGTTCCAAAAGTTGATGTCCAACATTGGGGCAAGGCCAATTTTGATGTCATTAGACAGGAACTTTCAGAAGTTGATTGGAACAGATTATTTGCAGGTGGGAAATTGCCTGGCAAGTGGGAGGCTTTTAAACATGGCATAAGTTTAAGATGTATGAGGAAAGATTTAAAAGTGACCTGAAGGGCAACCTTTTTCACACATTGCATGGTGTGTATATGGAACAAGCTGGCAGAGGAAGTGGTAGAGGCATGTACAATAATGATATTTAAAATATATTTCGACAGGCAAATGGCTACGAAAGTTTTAAACAATAGACAATAGACAATAGGTGCAGGAGTAGGCCATTCGGCCCTTCGAGCCCTATGTGCCAGTTGCAGACAAATGGAACTAGCTCAGTTCGGCAACTTGGTCAGCAGAGACAAGTTAGGCTAAAGGTCCTGTTTCTGTGCTGTGTAGCTCTGTGACTATCTTTGCGGAATAAAGAACAGTCTCAGAATCATGGCATCATAAGGCATAGAAACAGGCCCACACTGTCATCACTTCAACTGATGGTTTTCCTTTGAAAGGTATTAATTTCTCGTTGCCTCCTGTTCTAATCTAATGTCAATGTGCAGAGTTTACTCAGTAATTCCAAATTCTAATAAGATCCTAAAACAGATTACATTTCTAAAAGTTCCAAATTATGAAAAACTGCCAGAATATTCCAGAAAAGCAGCAGCAATGAACAATAGATTTTAATTCAATAATTCATAATATGTGGATTCCCAGTGAATTATATAAAATATACATGTTAGAGGATCATATGTTAATCATCCAGCTAACAAGTTGCTTTAAGAACTTAGTATTGTGCCTAATTTGATGCTGGTATAATTGGCAATAAAACTATATGTAGGAAATTCTACATGGAGATTAGTTCCTAAACCAAGAAGGCAGGAAAATCCCAAATTCATTATTAAGTATGTTGGTCTAGTGTTCCCAAGAGGTATATGCGATTAATCAAAAATAGAAATAAGCGAAGTGGTTTTGCAAAACTAAATTTCAGCAGAGGTGTTCCACAAATATTGGGCGACAGGCAGTCTTCGTTGAGTGCATTGGTTTGGATGAGAAAGGTTCAAACTGTGGGTCTCTGCTCTCTGCCAAGCTGGCACAAGAAGCACGGGAACTCTTATTATTTTTTCCATTTAGTTTTCCTAAACATGGCTTGCACTGTATGAAAACAAAACCTGCAAAAGGCACACTTAACACTATTTGCTTCATTGTTAGATGCTAACTCAGAGTGTCTATCATCTGAATTTGGGAGTCAAAGTAAATAATTTAAACCTAGGGCCCCGAAACGTATAGAAACATAGAAAATATGTGCAGGAGGAGGCCATTCAGCCCTTCCAGCCAGCACCGCCATTCATTGTGAGCATGGCTGATCGTCCCAAATCAATAACCCGTGCCTGCCTTCTCCCCATATCCCTTGGCTCCACTACCCCCTAGAGCTCTATCTAACTCTCTCTTAAATCCATCCAGTGATTTGGCCTCCACTGCCCTCTGTGGCAGGGAATTCCACAAACTTCCTGATAATGAAGAAGCAGCCCAGAGGGCCTTTTTTGGTTTTGAATAATTCCCTGTCAGCTGCAGACTTGCGCTCGGCTCCAAACGGATAAAAATCTTCCATTTTGCCAGCTGTATTCGGTCATCTTCTTCTGTGCTTGAATCTATAGTGAGAAATTGTCCCATGGTAGAGGAGATGGAAGGCATAGAGAGTAAAACATAGTATAGTACAGCACAAGAACAGGTCCTTCGACCCATGATATCGCTATGATGTAAATTTAAATGCCATATCTACTTGCACATGGTCTATATCCCTCCATTCCATGACTGTTCGTGTGTCTGCCTCAATGCCCCTTAAACAATAGACAATAGACAATAGGTACAGGATTAGGCCATTCGGCCCTTCGAGCCAGCACCGCCAATCATTGTGATCATGGCTGATCATCCACAATCAGTACCCCGTTCCTGCCTTCTCCCCATATCCCCTGACTCCGCTATCTTTAAGAGCCCTCTCTTGAAATAATCCAGAGAACCGGCCTCAACCACCCTCTGAGGCAGAGAATCCCACAGATTCACAACTCTGTGTGAAAAAGTGTTTCCTCATCTCTGTTCTAAATGGCTTATTCTTAAACTGTGGCCCCTGGTTCTGGATTCCTCAACATCAGGAACATTTCCTGCCTCTAGCGTGTCCAAATCCTTAATAATCTTATATGTTTCAATAAGATATTGCCATTTCCTGCATGTACCACTTCCAGGGCTGTTAATAATCTTGCCATTAATTGCACACTTTCCCCTT
Source organism: Leucoraja erinaceus (assembly GCF_028641065.1). Taxonomy (NCBI): domain Eukaryota; kingdom Metazoa; phylum Chordata; class Chondrichthyes; order Rajiformes; family Rajidae; genus Leucoraja; species Leucoraja erinaceus. The sequence continues at coordinate 14,386,561 of NC_073378.1, forward strand.
ACATGCGACCTCCCAAAGTGCAGCACCTCTTACTTGCTCTAATTAAACTCCATCCGTCATTTCTCCGCCCATAACCTGTAACTGACCCATATCCCGCAGTATGCTTTAGCAGCCTTCCTCACTGTCGGCAAGGAGGGAGAATATAACATGAAAAAAGGAAGGTGAGAAGGAGTCAAGAAAGAAGCATGGATGTTGAAATGAAATCAATGAAAGAGAACTGCACGTGCCTGTTCGAACTTCCAGTGCTGGTGAACAGCTGTCAGGTTTAGGAATTCCCCATTCAGAATAAATTCTGAGCCTGTCAGCATGTACATGGAGAAACTCTGATAGTTCCATGTCGAGCTGTCCGCACTTCCTCATTATGACGGGCTTGTGATGTTGTCCCAGTTCTGATCAAGGGTCTAACATGGACAGATACAAATAGCTGCCCCTGCTCTTCGGCCTGATGCTATGGTATCTTTAATATCCATCTGAGAGAGTGTTTTACTTCACCCTGAAAACACCACCAATGCTTCCTTTTTTATCACATTTCAGTTTCAGACTGGGTTTTGTGCTCAGGGCTCTGAAGTGAAAATTAAATCCAGATCTTTCTGACTCATTGATGATATTGGTAGCAACCGAACCACACCGGCTACTGTGTAGTACATTGGACATATCTTGACTTCCCTTTACCAAAATTCAGTTCCATTGAAGTATCCAGATAAATGTAAGGTAGTGTATTACGAGGAATCACATAAGCATAGTACGTGCACCATGAATTGTAAAATCCTCGCAGGTATTGAAGACCACGGGGATTTTGATCCACCAGTCCAAAATCCATGAAAATGGCAAAAGAGATATATAGGATGCCTGTCTTCATTTGCCATGTCATAAAATACAGCAGCAAAGAGGTTTTGGTACTATTTGGAAGCAGCACATTTATGCAGCTGGTAGATCTGCTGTCTCATAGCGCCAGAGGCTTAGGTTTAATCTGGATGCTGTCTGTGTGGAGTTTGCATCTTCTCCCTGGGATTGCGCGGGTTTCCTCCGGGTGCTCCGGTTTTCTCCCACATTCCAAAGACGTGTGGTTCTGTAGGTTAATTAGCCTCTGTAAATTGCCCTTAGTGTGAAGGGAGTGAATGATAAAGTGGGAAAACATAGAACTTGTGTGAATTGGTAATCGATGTTTGGTGTGGACTTGGTGGGTTAAAGGGCTTGTTTCCGTGCTGTATCTTAAAAACTAAAACCAAAACTTAAAAAATACATTGTTTAGGCCATAGACAGACAAACTATCTACCTCATTGGTGATCCTCGGACTATCCTTGATCGGACTTTGCTGGCTTACCTTGCACTAAAGGTTATTCCCTTATCATGTATCTATACGCTCTAAATGGGATGATTGTAATCATGTATTGTCTTTCCGCTGACTGGATAGCATGCAACAAAAGCTTTTCGCTGTACCTTGGTACATATGACAATAAACTAAACTGAACTCAACACAAAGTGCTGAAGCAACTGGAATGTTGTGTGCAGCTCTGGTCACCCCACCATTGGAAGAATGTGAATGCACTGGAGAGGAGGTTCACCGGATGGAACATTTCACCAGGCAGTTATTTCTGAGGAAAAACTGGATTATTTTCCTTCCAGTAGAGGAGGTTGAAGGGACACTTTACAGAGGCATACCAAATTATGGAAGGCATAGGTGGGAGAGATAGTAACAAACCTTTCCCCCAACCAAGGGACAGAGATTTAAGATAAGAGGGAAGTGGTTTAGAGGTTTTCACCCAGAGGAAGGTCACAATCTAAAACGTCATGCCTGAAAGGCAGAGGCTCTCACAAAATGTAAGAAGCATTTGGACAATTTTAAGATATGTCGCTAGATGAGATTAGGTACTATCAAAATCTCGACCCGAAATAAGAGACAAAGACTCGTTACATTAACCACCAGCAGCGTGCTTTATTTTACTTGCCGTAGAGGAGAGGGCCTCAATCAAGGGCTGATGTCACAACTCCAACGATTATTGTAATGCGCGGGTATTTATACAGGAAAGTAAAGACCTTTCTTAAGATGGTGTGTGAAGGTTCAGGCCTAGCGGTTAGTTCTGCAATGTGCATCTGCAGAAATATTTTAGGAATGTCTTCTGAAAGAGAACTTGTGATTGAGATGACCATGTGATGAGATGGCACAACTGGCATTGGCTAGTTGTACGTTTACAACGGAAGTCAATAACTTTATAGCTTTTGTGTCAAGTATCCGAGCGAGCACTTTGGCAATTGCAATGTTACTCTTCTACAGTACGAAGAAGAGTAGCTGAAGTCTGAAGAAGGGTCTCGACCCGAAATGTCACCTATTCCTTCGCTCCATAGATGCTGCCTCACCTGCTGAGTTTCTCCAGCATTCTTGTCTACCTTCTACAGTACTTGATGCTTGGCATAGACATGGAGGACCAAAGGGCCTGTTTCAGTGCTCTATGACACTATGACTCAGAATACAGTGCTTTTAAAGGGCCTGTCCCACCAGTACGCGAGGTATACGGCCTCGCGGGGCCGGTCCCACTTGGATCGGCGGAGGCGTATGGAGTTGCGCGGGGCCTGGTCATCGCGCGGGGCTCCAAAAATCTTGCACTGTCCGAAAATCCCGCGCGACAACGGCCTGTCGGCCGGCAGCCGCATTGAGGCAGTATGCAGCGCCTCGATGGGTGTACGCAGGGTCTCGAGGCCGTATGCAGCGTCTTGACGGCATACGCCAAGCGCGTGGCGTTGCGTGATGACGTCACCGCCCGGCATGCTGTTCCACGATGAGGTCACCGCCCAACGCCGTGCAACGTCCAAATTCAGTCGGCCCGCCTCCTGCCCAGCTGATTGGTGAGTTTGACGTAAATTACGTCACGGGCGAACTTTGCGTACTTACCGCGTACTTAGCGCGTACTTACCGCAAATTTAGCGCTAACTCCGCTTCCGTGTTTTGGTCGCGCTAGACGCATGCAATCGCATGCTGGTGGGACAGGCACTTAATCTACAGCATTGCATTTTTAGTATGAGCGCAAGAAGAAGATTTAGCTCGCTAATGCCAGTGAAGTGTACCTTCCTTACCTTTTCCTGGAAAGTGATCTTGATTTATTTTTAGTGTCTATGTGTCAACTGCCTATATCAAGGAGGTTTTTGACCTCCCGGGAATAATTTTACAAATCCTGGATGCAGACTTTTGACAGATCTTTTATTTATAGAAATTCGGGAGCAACCGCACACCTTTAGAATCAGGTGCCTGGAAGCCTTAAACCAGACAGGAGACAGGAGCAATTAGCAGCAGTCGAGGATAAGTTCTCAGTATTGCTTTTAACTTCATCTTTTAAGTAAGGGGAAGATGTGGCCAGCAAACATCGCTTGAAGCTGAACCTTAAAAGTGAAGTTCAATCAAGCTGATTTCTCAAAAAAAAAACTTTAAAATGCATTACCAATGAACAGAGAGTACAAAATAAATCATGTAATTCCTCCATGCATGATTATGAAACCTTCCCTGAAACGTTTTGATGTTATAATGCAGGTTAAATGCAAAATTCCACTTTGGACTATAAATCCATCACCTTTAGAGGGGACCTTCTTCTTCTTCTTTCGTGTGGCGTGCACAGTCTAACAGACAACTTGTTCTATTTGATCTTCCGTTTGTGCACGTTGAGTCGATTGCACGAGTTGAAACAGGGCGGACCACGTGAAGGTTGCAATCTTCCACCCCCGGGGGGGACCTCATTGAAACATACCGTATAGTGATAGGCTTGGGTAGAATGGATGTAGAGAGGATGTTTCCACTAGTGGGAGAGTCTCGTATAGAGGTCATATGGGATCTAGGATAGAGGTGAAGAACAGTGGGGACCCGCGTGGGGGGACTGCTGTGAGGGACGGTGACCTCCGGGAGAATATCGAGAGCATCCTTACCAACTGCATCACAGTATGGTATGGCAACTGCTCTGTCTCCGACCGGAAGGCATTGCAGAGAGTGGTGAAAATTGCCCAACGCATCGACGGTTTCCACGCTCCCCTTCATCTTTTGAGTCTGTCCAAAGCCAGCGCTGTCTGCGGAGGGCGAACCTTAAATGTGAAGCCAAGGACTGCTCTCACCCCAAATGGACTGTTTACCCTCCTACCATCCGGGAGAGCGCAAACAGGTCATGTAATTCTCCATGCTTTGCCGAAACCTTCCCTGAAACGGTCGATGTTATAATGCAGGTTAAATGCAAAATTCCACTTTGGACTATAAATCCATCACCTTTAGAGGGGACCTTCTTCTTCTTCTTCCGTGTGGCGTGCACAGCCTAAAGTTGTTGGACAACTTGTTCTATTTGATCTTCCGTTTGTGCACGTTGAGTCGATTGCACGAGTTGAAACAGGGCGGACCACGTGAAGGTTGCAATCTTCCACCCCCGGGGGGGGACCTCATTGAAACATACCGTATAGTGATAGGCTTGGATAGAATGGATGTAGAGAGGATGTTTCCACTAGTGGGAGAGTCTCGTATAGAGGTCATATGGGATCTAGGATAGAGGTGAAGAACAGTGGGGACCCGCGTGGGGGGACTGTTGTGAGGGACGGTGGGAGAATAAAGGGGGAACCGGTATGGGAGAGGCATTCTAGTTTAGAATCCTCTGCCCAGGGGACAGGTCTGCGTTTGTTTGTTTGTTCATTTGTTCCGGTGAAGGCGCTGTGCACACGGCAGCCAGCAAACAGTCACTTGTCTTTTTCTTTCTGTTTTCACTTTTAATTTTAAGTTTGAGTGTACCTTGTGTTTTGTGACAGTCGGCAGACCAATTTCCCTCCGGGGGTGAATAAAATGTTACCGTATCGTGTCGTGTAGTCTCAGAATTAAAATATGTTCCTTTAGAAAGGAGATGAGAAAGAATTTATTTGGTCAGAGGGTGGTGAATCCATGAAATTCTTTGCCACAGAAAGCTGTGGAGGCCAGTTTGGTATATATTTTTAAAGCAGAGATAAAGCTGAGTCTCACGTTGCGAGTTCACACAAGAGGTACCCCGCGTTAAAATTCGTGGTAATAACATACGATTAACGTACGGAACTCGTGGACGCAACTTAGAGATTCGTGGCGCTAACGGCAGGTACTCGTGAAACTTGTCAACTCTTGCAAAAAATCAAACATGTCTAAAATTTTCCACGAGTCAATTTTACTCTTGTGGTTAAGAATTGGAACATTTTAACTCGTTGTAAGAACGTAGTGGCCCGTGCGTTTGCCTTAGTGTATCGTGAGTCTACCGTGGGAACTCTTTAACTCAGCGGGCATGCAGCAGATTGGCGCTCTCTTCAGTTTCCCAGCGACAATCACCTGCCATAACGCGAGAGAGATCATGCACTGTTGTAGGTCTCCTTTGCACGTCGGCGTTTCTGTCTTTCTCCACTCATTGTTGGCCCTATATCTGTCACCTCCCCCACCTACACCCCTCTGCTTCCCGGCCATGTGTGTGACCCCTTCCCTCCCCTCTCCAGCTCCCCGCCCATTGCACCAGCGCGGGGGCTTTGCACTGTCTTCACGTCGACGATGCCAGCAGGTCAGTGCCAGCCGCCCCGGGGCAGTCGCTCCCTTCAGTTTCCCAGGGGGTCGGGACGGGACTGGAATTGGGAGGGAAAGGTGGGGGAGATGAGTGGGTTAGGTGAGCAGGAGAGTGGGGTTATTTGCAGTTGCAGAGGGAGGGGGCAAGGGCAGTGCAGTTCCCAGTCTCAGCTCCTGTCCAGGGGGGTGGCCAGAGACGTCAGGACCAATGGGACACCGACCCCGACCCCCAGGCCCACTGCTACTTGTCGCCGTAGCGGCCCATCGGGGAGCGAGTTCCTGTGGAGTTGGAGCGGGGCTGGGCTGGAGTTGCTGTTGGCTGTGGGTCTCTGGGTCTCTGGGTTCCCCGTGCTTGCAGTGCTGTTGGAGGAACCGGCCACAGTCTCTGGAGGGTGAGGTTCCATCCGCTTACTGGCCGCACCCTGACCCTGGTTTCCAGCTGTCATCTTCCCTCCAACTCCTGGGCACAGAGTTTTCGCAGAGGGACTGGAATCATAAAATACAATAAACAAACATTGTGCTCACTTTAAAAACGCTCAAACGCCTCTCCTCTGGCCATCTGCTCTGTTCCTTTCAAACTTATGCTCAAAGTGCAGTTCTCAAAAAAAAAAAATATGGGTGGCTCTGCCAGTGTGTGTGTCACGTCAGGAATATTACCTTTTGCATGTTCACACACGTATCCCTCATGTCCCGTAACTTTATCGCATCTCCTTGATCATATAAATACAACTTCACTTTTGACAGAGCAGACCAGACGGCAGACTATCAGGACTTACCGGAACTGTAACCAATATTAAACATCTACAGTATATTGATTTGCTAAGGCTCTTTATAAATGAATAGCTTGTAGCCATACCCTCTCGATCTTCATTCGTTACTAGGGTCCTGTATACCATTTCACCTTCCACCCCCACTAGTCAAGTGGCAGTGTTTATGTTACCATGGCCACTTTATCTCAAGCCAGGCCCTGCACACGACATTAGCAATTTACTGCAGAGACTGACAGCTGCTAATGAAGGTTCCAGAGAGGCTGATGAAAATAGGTCACAAATCATTATGACAGTTGCCATCAGTCAACCTTAAGGAAAAATTCCACACACACTTCATATTAAACCACCCTGCAACACATATTTGTGTTGGAGAAACATCAGGCTGTTTAAGGCGGAATTAATTTCACTGGAGACTGCTGACAAACACTCTGTCATTAACTCTTGAAGTATTTGATGCACCTGTCCGGCAACCCGCATGCGTCCAATGTATTAAAACGTGTATCAAAAAAAAACGATTTCTGAAGAAGGGTCTCGACCCGAAAAGTCGCCCATTCCTTCTCTCCAGAGATGCTGCCTGTCCCGCTGAGTTACTCCAGCATTTTGTGTCTATCTTAGCAAAATAGAGTGGTGGTTCAGCAACGCACAGGGTTATAAGACCATATAACCATATAACCATATAACAATTACAGCACGGAAACAGGCCATCTCGACCCTTCTAGTCCGTGCCGAACACATATTTTCCCCTAGTCCCATATACCTGCGCTCAGACCATAACCTTCCATTCCCTTCCCATCCATATAACTATCCCATTTATTTTTAAATGATAAAAAACGAACCTGCCTCCACCACCTTCACTGGAAGCTCATTCCACACAGCTACCACTCTCTGAGTAAAGAAGTTCCCCCTCATGTTACCCCTAAACTTCAGTCCCTTAATTCTCAAGTCATGTCCCCTTGTTTGAATCTTCCCTACTCTCAGTGGGAAAAGCTTTTCCACGTCAACTCTGTCTATCCCTCTCATCATTTTAAAAACCTCTACCAAGTCCCCCCTTAACCTTCTGCGCTCCAAAGAATAAAGCCCTAACTTGTTCAACCTTTCTCTGTAACTTAGTTGCTGAAACCCAGGCAACATTCTAGTAAATCTCCTCTGTACTCTGGCAAGACAATGGCAAGTCCCACACACACCCAGTATTGTTTATTAAATATCTAGTATCACAAGTTCCATGGGCGTCAAATACACTGTGGATCGCACGCTTATTAGGTATCAGTGTAGGGAAATAACTATCAAGTCATGGTCTCCTTTGACTCCTTGTAATGTAGAGGCTGGATATTGGACTGGAGGGCTTCAGGTGGCTACTGGAAAGGATTCATATATAGCTTCATTGAAATGGGAGTCAGACCCAAGTACCTGTCTGTGGTATCTTTCCCAGAAGCTGCGGGAGCACCAGATTTCTTAAATTTACCCAGTAACATTTGTTATAAAAGATGAACCTGCGCTCTTGGTTGCATTAAGGCAAGTCTCAGGTTGGTCTCAAAAAAGAAAGAGTGAATGCGCAGTCCCTTTTCGCCAAGATAAATGAATGAAAAACAATGGGGCATATGTTTTAATACAAACTTGAGGGGAAACATTTTCACTCAGAGGGTAGTGGGTATATGGAATGAGCTTCCTGAGAAGGTTTTTTGAGACAAGTACTATAACAGCATTTAAAAGACAGGTACATGGATTTAAGGATAAGGGGGAAATCTTTTAGGACTGAGATTAGAAAAAAAAAAATTTTACACAGAGAGTGGTGAATCTCTGGAATTCTCAGCCACAGAGTGTAGTTGAGGCCAGTTCATTGGCTGTATTTACGAGGGAGTTAGATGTGGCCCTTGTGCCTAAAGGGATCAGGGGAAATGGAGAGAAAGCAGGTACAGGATACTGAGTTGGATGATCAGCCATGATCATATTGATGGCGGTGCAGGCTCGAAGGGCCGAATGGCCTACTGCTGCACCTAATTTCTATGTTTCTATGTTTCTATGATAGGAAAAGTGCAGAGGGATATGTTCCTAAGGGGGGGAAGGAGATTAGCTTGGATGGGGCATCTTGGTCAGTGTGGACTAGTTGGGCCAAAGGGCCTGTCTCCATGCAGCGCGAGTGGCGTGGGAGGTGCTTCGAGCCGAGAGTGGAGTGGACAGCCATCGGTAGGCAGTCCGATATAACCGATATCTGTTATAAAGAGGTCTGCTAAAACACGGGTTTACTGAAATTAGAGAACATTTGAGAAAATAGGATTGACTGGCACAGACTGAGAATCGGCTAATGGACAGAAGAACAAAGAGTTTATAATATATACCTAACATTTGGAAGAGAGACCAGGTGTAATAAGTCCAAATTGGCTGATGGAACATATCTGGGTTTGAGGAAAATGCATGAATGCCTTAATGGGATAGAGATAGGTTATGCAGATAGGCACGGACTTGATCTATGGAATATAAAGTAGAACATTTGAGTTAAATAAAAATAACTGCAGTATGTTTTTTAATGTGGTGAGATTGAAAGGTGTTGGTATTAGACCAAGCCTTGGATGGATGGTCTGTTGCATGAGATGACATTTTGTAAACTGATATGTAATAAAGCCAGTGAATAAACACCAGAATAAACACCAGAATATTTTATTCTCTGCCGAACCCACGATTCTTCCAACTTTCTTCCCCCCCCCCCCCAACCCTCAACCCCTTGCAATTAGTGTGAAGAAGGGTCCTAACCCTTCCAGAGATGCTACCAGCAACCGCTGAGTTACTCCAGCACTGTGTGTCCCTTTTGCAAACCAGCATCTGCAGTTCCTTGTTTCTACATTATATAAAACAGTAGTTAGTTTTTAGATGGAGTCTTATGTTTGTTTCTAGACTATGATCCTTTAAAAAAGGTTGGCAAAGCCTTTAAGATGGTGCAGGAAATTAACTGGAGGCTGAATTTATGCTCTTTAGAGCAGAGAGAAGATTAAAAGATTAGATAGAGATATTTACAAGCATGACCGTTTTTGATAATGTCAATAACGTGAGCCTGTTTTCAGGGGCATAAGGGTCAGAGGTTTGGAGCCAGAGAATACAGATTTAAAATAATATCAGAGAGACTTGGCGGTAACATTTTTTATAAATAGAACATGCTGTTACAATGTTGGATGCATTTCCCAAAACAGGGTTGGAAGCAGATTCAGTGGCAAATTTGGGGTCTTAATTAAATACAAACATAGAAACATAGGAAATAGGTGCATGAGTAGGCCATTCGGCCCTTCAAGCCAGCACCGCCATTCAATATGATCATGGCTCATCATCCAAAATCAGTCCCTGCTTTCTCCCCATATCCCTTGATTCCGTTGGCCCTTAGAGCTATATCTATATCTCTCTCTTGAATACATCCAGTGAATTGGCCTCCACTGCCTTTTGTGGCAGAGAATTTCACAGATAAAAACATAGAAACATAGAAAATAGATGCAGGAGGAGGCCATTCGGCCCTTCGAGCCAGCATCGCCATTCATTGTGATCATGGCTGATCATCCCCTATCAATAAGCTGTGTGGAATGAGCTTCCAGTGAAGGTGGTGGAGGCAGGTTCATTTTTATCATTTAAAAATAAATTGGATAGTTATATGGATAGGAAGGGAATGGAGGGTTATGGTCTGAGCGCAGGTATATGGGACTAGGGGAGATTATGTGTTCGGCACGGACTAGAAGGGTCGAGATGGCCTGTTTCCGTGCTGTAATTGTTATATGGTTAATAACCCATGCCTGCCTTCTCCCCATATCCCTTGACTCCACCAGCCCCTAGAGCTCTATCTAACTCTCTCTTAAATCCACCCAGTGACTTGGCCTCCACTGCCCTCTGTGGCAGGGAATTCCATAAATTCACAACTCTCTGGGTGAAAATGATTTTTCTCACCTCAGTCTTAAATGACCTCCCCTTTATTCTAAGACTGTGGCCCCTGGTTCTGGACTCACCCAACATTGGGAATATTTTTCCTGCATCTAGTTTGTCCAGTCTTTTTATAAATTTATATGTTTCTATAAGATCCCCCTCATCCTTCTAAACTCCATTGAATACAAGCCTAGTCTTTTCAATCTTTCCTCATATGACAGTCCCGCCATCCCATGGATCAAACTCGTGAACCTACGTTGCACTGCCTCAATCACAAGGATGTCCTTTTCCCCAAGATAGGTGAATCAAAAACAATGGGGCATATGTTTAATACAGTCTTTTAAGATTCACAACTCTCTGGGTGAAAAGGATTTTCCTCATCTCAGTCCTAAACTGCCTGCATACCCCTTATTCTTAAACTGTGACCCTGGTTCTGGTCTCCTCCAACATCCTCCAACATCGGGACATGTTTCTATGTTTCTATGAAAAATGCTCCTGCATCTAGCCTGTCCAATCCCTTAAGAATATTACATGTTGAAATAATGAAAGGAAAGGAAATTGCAAGCTCACGGAAAAAGAATTAGGGTGTAGGACAAGTTGTAAAGATTTATCAAACCTTCCATTGACCACCACAATAATGAAGGACAAGTCTCACCCTGGTCACTCCCTCTTCTCCCCTTTCCAGTCAGGCAAGAGGTACAGAAGTGTGAAAACGCACACCTCCAGATTCAGGGACAGTTTCTTCCCATCTGTTCAATCAGACAATTGAACCATCCTATCACCAACTAGAGAGCAGCCCTGAGCTACTATCTACCTTATTGCAGACCCTCGGACTATCTTTAGTTGGACTTTACTGGACTTTGTCTTGAACTACACGTTAGTCCCTTGATCATGTATCTGTACATTGTGGATGGCCTGATTGTAATCATGTCTAGTCTTTCTGCCGATTGATTAGTTCACATCAAAAAAGCTTTTCACCGTACCTCAGTATACATAACAATAAACTAAACTAAACTGAAAGCCAGCATGGGTAGAATGGGACGAATGGTCTCCTTATGAATTGTGTCATTCGAGGAGTTTACAATTTCAAACTACAACAGGTAATTTCTGGAAAAGCTGTCCCTTTTGCTGAGTAGAAAACCTTTATCACTTCCTAATGAAAACTGCGATCCACAGAAGAAATCTCTTCTAATAACACACACACATCCTTTATATGGAGCAGCTTGTCAGCATGGACAAGTTAGGTTGAAGGGCTGTCTTTCTGTACTTTCCCTGTGCCACTCATACAATGGGAATATGTAGATTTCTGCTCTCTGCCAACAAGCTCTTTAGCCAGCATGAAATACTGCTAAAAACAATGCTGGAGTAACACCTGCTCAAGATATTCAATTCCTCCATCAGAACAGCAGCACGACATTCATGTCCGATATCAGAGACCACCTCATGTTTTAAACCGTCCTAAAGTGATACATTCTTTAATAACTGTCTGAATGTCCCATTGGCATTGCTCATTAACCCAGTGCAGGTTTGTAGGTGAATTGGCGTTGGTAAAATTGTAAATAGTCCCCAGTGTGTAGGATAGTGTTTGTGTGCGGGGAACCCCTGTCGGCACGGACTCGATGGGCTGAAGGGCCTGTTTCCATGCTGTATCTCTAAACTAAACTAAGCCCATAAACCATTCTGATGCACTGAACAGACCAACGGGAATCACCGAAAAACAAAGAGACTGAATCAGGTGAGGTGTGTGCAGTCCCTAATTCCCAGCATATGCTCTGGTGGACCCTTCTTCAGACCCGCTGAGTTACTCCTGTACATTGTACACCCGCTGAGTTACTCCTGTACATTGTAGACCCGCTGAGTTACTCCAACATTCTGTGTTTACAGTATATTTGGTATTAACCAGCATCTACAATTTAGAAGATTGAGAGGGAATCTTATAGAAACGTACAAAATTCTTAAGGTGTTGGACAGGCTAGATGCAGGAAGATTGTTCCCGATGTTGGGGAAGTCCAAAACAGTTTAAGGATAAGGGGGAAATCTTTTAGGACCGAGATGAGGAAAACATTTTTCACACAGAGAGTAGTGAGTCTCTGGAATTCTCTGCCACAGAAGGTAGTTGAGGCCAGTTCATTGGCTATATTTAAGAGGGAGTTAGATGTGGCCCTTGTGGCTAAAGGGATCAGGGGGTATGGAGAGAAGGCGGGTACAGGATACTGAGTTGGATGATCAGCCATGATCATATTGAATGGCGGTGCAGGCTCGAAGGGCCGAATGGCCTACTCCTGCACCTATTTTCTATGTTTCTATGTTCCTTGTTTTGTACATAGGCTCTGGTGTGCTGGCTGATCTCCCTATGGGCCAACATTCCCAAGCCCACTTTATTGACCTGAAACCACTAACCTGGAAAACGACCATCAGTATAAATGTAGAAACAAGGAACTGCAGATGCTGGTTTACACAAAAAGACACAACGGGATGTAAATGATGAGGCTCTACTGTCTCCAACTACATTCTCTCTCTGTTCCGCCCACTCCCCTGACCTCAGTCTGAAAAGGGTCTCGACCCGAAATGTCACCCATTCCTTCACTCCAGAGATGCTGCCTGTCCCGCTGAGTTACTCCAGCATTTTGTGTCTACCTTGAAGGCTCTATAAGGCACTGGTCAGGCCTCATTTGGAGTATTGTGAGCAATTTTGGGCACCATATCGGAGGAATGATATGCTGGTTCTGGAGAGGGTCCAGAGGAGGTTGACAAGAATGATCCCCGGAATGAGTAGGTTGACATATTATGAGCGTTTGATGGCACTGGGCCTAGCTGGAGTTTAGAAGAATGAAGGGGGACCTCATTGAAGCTTACTAAATAGTGAAAGGCTTGATAGAGTGGATGTGGGGAGGATGTTTCCATTTGTGAGAGAGTCTAGGACTAAAGGTCATGGCCTCAGAATTAAAGGACGATCCTTTAGGCAGGAGATGAGGAGGAATTTCTTAAGTCAGAGGGTGGTGCATCCGTGGAATTCTTTGCCACAGAAGGCTGTGGAGGCCAAGTCAATTGATATTTTTTAAGGCGCAGATAGATCGATTATTGATTAGAATGGGTGTCATGGGTTATGGGGAGAGGGCAAGAGAATGGGGTTAGGAGGGAGAGATAGACCAGCCCGGGTTGAAAGGCGGAGCGGACGATGGGCCGAATAGTCTAATTCTGCTGCTATCACTTATGACCTTATGACAAAGTGCTGGAATAACTTAGCAGGTCAGGCAGCACCTCTGGAGAACATGGAAAGGTCAGGTTCTTCAGACTCCTTCTTCAATCTGAAGAAGGGTCCCAAATCGAAACATCATCTATCCATGTCCTGGTCGCTAGTGTTTGACAATTCCACCCTGGCAAAAAATAATTTGATTATCTACGGTAGACAAAATGCTGGAGAAACTCAGCGGGTGAGGCAGCATCTATGGAGCAAAGGAATGGGTGACTTTTCAGGTCGAGGGACTTCTTCAGGCTGAAGAAGGGTCTCGACCCGAAACGTTACCCATTCCTTCCCTGAGTTTCTCCAGCTTTTTGTCTACCTTCAATTTTTCCAGCATCTGCAGTTCTTTCTGAAACACTTTGATTATCTACAGTATGTATGCCTCTTATCTTTATATATACGTTCATCAAGTCATCCCTCAGCCTCTAAGGCTCCACATCCAACAATCCTAGTTCATCTAAGAGATTAATGAGTATCATATAGTTTTCTGGTACATTTACCAACTGAGAGTTATGTATTTTATCTGTGTTACTGAAGCTTACTATTGAATTCCCAGGGTGTCTTGCAATTATCTTGAATGTACTATAGTGACAATAGTGGAAGATTGGAAATATTACTGGACAACTGGAAAATAATAACTGAACTGTTTCAGAGCACATGGTATTGGGGGTAGGATACTGACATGAATAGAAAATTGATTAGTAGATGGGAAACAAAGAGTAGGGATTAACGGGTCCCTTTCAGAATGGCAGGCAGTGACTAGTGGGGTGCCGCAAGGCTCGTTGCAGGGACCACAGCTATTTACAACATACATTAATGATTTAGATGAAGGGATTAAGAGTACAATTAGCAAATTTGCAGATGACACAAAGCTGGGTGGCAGTGTGAACTGTGAGGATGCAGGGTGACTTGGACAGGTTGCGTGAGTGAGCAGATGCATGGCAGATGAAGTTTAATGTGAATAAATGTGAGGTTATCCACTTTGGTGGCAAGACCAGGAAGGCAGATTATTATCTGAATGGTGTCAAGTTCGGAAAATGGGAAGTACAATGGGATCTGGGGGTCCTTGTTCATGAGTCACTAAAAGTAAGCATGCACGTACAGCAGGCAGTGAAGAAAGCAAATGGCATGTTGGCCTTTATAACAAGAGGCATTGAGAAAAGGAGCAAAGGGGACCTTCTACAGTTGTACAGGGCCCTAGTGAGACCACACCTGGAGAATTGTGTGCAGTTTTGGTCTCCAAATTTAAGGAAGGACATTCTTGCTATTGAGGGAGTGCAGCATAGGTTCGCAAGGTTAATTTTCGGGATGGTGGGACTGTCATATGTTAAAGGAATGGAGTGACTGTGCATGTATCCACTGGAATTTAGAAGGGTGAGAGGATATTTTACTGAAACATATAAGATTATTAAGGGATTGGACACGCTGGAGACAGGAAATGTTCCTGATGTTGGGGGAGTCCAGAACCAGGGCCGAATGGCCTAATCCTGCACCTGTTGTCTATTGTATTGGTTCTGGAGGGATATAATATTACAATCAGACCAACCATAATCATATTGAGTGGCGCATTGGGCTCAAGGGACTATTCTTGCCTTTAATTCATACGTTCCTTTATATGTGTTTAAATACCATGTCTTATATGCCAGTCTCATGAAAGGCTAACAACAAAATATAGCAAGAATTACCATGGGCAAAGGTAATGGCTCCAAATGTGACACAGGGCAGGTTTTATAAAAGGTTAATAGTCAGAGGAGCAGCAGCAAGAATTCAGTAAGAACAATGATATTCTCTAGATGAGACAGCATAAATAATGGTGGGGGGTAAGAGAAGCTACCATTTGAATGTTGGTGGCCTTCCGAGCATCATGATCGACCTTTGACCAGATAAACACAATTGGAATCTGGTGAGCATAGTTCATCCAGCTGGAGTAGGTAAAGGAAGCTGGTATGGTCAACTGTGTCAAAGGTCAACTGTGTCATTGATTAGTATGGTTGTCAGGGGCTATGGGGAGAAGGCAGAAGAATGGAGTTATGAGGGAAACATAGAAACATAGAAAATAGGTGCAGGGGTAGGCCATTCGGCCCTTCGAGCCTGCACCGCCATTCAATATGATCATGGCTGATCATCCAACTCAGTATCCTGTACCTGCCTTCTCTCCATACAAGATAGATAGATAAGAAAGATAGATCAGCCATCTCTCCATGCTGCACTGTCTCACCTGGAGCAGCGGGGGAGCTACGTGCGGATGCTCTTTGTGGACTACAGCTCTGCTTTTAATACCATCCTTCCCCACAAACTGGTGGACAAACTGGGGGACTTGGGACTTCCACACTCCACCTGTACGTGGATAAATAGCTTCCTGTCGGGTCGCAGCCAGAGAGTCAGAGTGGGCCATCATACATCCACGGCCCTCAGCCTCAGTACCGGCTCTCCACAGGGCTGCGTACTGAGCCCCCTGCTCTCCACCATCTACACACATGACTGCACCCCCGCCCACCACAGCAACACCATTGTCAAATTTGCGGATGACACTACGGTGGTGGGACTCATTTCCGGGGGGGACGAGTACGCCTACCGGGATGAGGTGGAGCAGCTGACAGTGTGGTGTGAAGAAAATAACCTGCTCCTCAACACCTTAAAGACAAAGGAAGTAATAATAGACTTCAGGAAGAACAAAACGGACATGGTACCATTGACTATCAGAGGGGACTGTGTAGAGAGGGTGGCGGATTTCCGCTTCCTGGGAATCCATATTGAGGAGGACCTGATGTGGAGCGTGAACACCACTGCGCTGCTGAAAAAGGTCCAGCAGAGACTGCACTTCCTGAGGGTGCTCAGGAAGAATAACATCACTCAGAGACTGCTGCTGTCCTTTTATCGGTGCTCCATTGAGAGCATACTAACATACTGTGTATGCGTGTGGTACACCAGCTGCACAGCGGCTCAGAGGAAAGCGCTCCAGAGGGCCATTGACAACGCCCAGAGGATTGTCGGCTGCCCTCTCCTTACCTTGGAGGACTTACACAGTTCCCGCTGCACCAAAAAAACCCAGAATATCATAAAGGACATTTCCCACCCCGGACACTCCCTGTTTGAACTGTTGCCGTCAGGCAGACGGTACAGATCTACAAGGACAAGGACAAATAGACTAAAAAACAGTTTTTACCCCACTGCTATAAAAGCACTAAATGTAGCCGCCAAGGAACGCAGGGGCGAGACATACTAAGGGACTGTGGTACACTGTGAAATCGACAGAAGGATGGAGGGTTGGGTGTGTATGCGTGCTTTGTTCGTGATATTTATTTAGTTGTTTATCTTTAATATTTTACCTTGTATGTATCGTTAGCTTTTAGAAATGTTTGAATGCTGCACTGACTGGCTGACATTTTTAAATTTCGTTGTACATGGTTCATGTTACAATGACAATAAAGAAACTATTCTATATATACTACTATTCTATTAGATGGGCCAAAGGGCCTAATTCTGCTCTTATTACGTGAACTTATGCAAGGTCAGTGAGTGCAATGAGTCTTGACTTCATGTGAATGAATTTGTCCGCATTGCGTTCTCTGATGATAACGTCGTGTGTGCCCCCTACAATCACCCTACAGTAACCAAGATGCAGCAAGGCACAGGTCCCTCTGCTCCAAGCAATTACACCTTTCCAACATTTCCCCAAGCCTCCAGTTAAACATGAGGCCTTCAAGTGCCCAAGCTCACTCCACAGGGGTGTTTCACGCCACAAGCACAACAAGCTGCTAAAATAATAGAAACTGGTAGACGTAAAAAGAGATACTGTGCCTTTACACAATAACAGCATGAGTGTTTACTACCTTGCTGACTACCAACTTAGTTCCTATCATGTGATCACTGTAATGTATTTCATATTTGACTGCAAGACAGTGATTTGCTGGCATAATCTGTAAATGCCATTCAGGATACGGTAACTGCTTGCGGCTGGTTTTTGTTCATGCGGTGTTGACACATCGTGGAAACTCGTCATTAAAATAATTGGCATTTCATTTATGGGAGGCACTCGGCATTACCTCTGTTGCAGGAAACTCCACAAGCCATTGCTTCTGAACTTGTCGACAAGTGTCAACACAACCCCAAGCACTGCAAATCTAATCAACAATGTATTAACGACGCGTAAACAGGAGAGAGTAATGACTCTTGGCTCGTTAGATCGTTGTTTAGGTGTGGGCATTACCCCTCAGCTTGTTCAGGGACATTGCCAGGCCATGTAAGAACCAACTTAAAATGGCAGAAATGCAAATGATAGGATCTTATAGAAACTTACAAAATTCTTAAGCGGTTGGACAGGCTAGATGCAGGAAGATTGTTCCCAATGTTGGGGAAGTCCAGGACAAGGGGTCACAGTTTAAGGATAAGGGGGAAATCCTTTAAAACCGAGATGAGGAGAACTTTTTTCACACAGAGAGTGGTGAATCTCTGGAACTCTCTGCCACAGAGGGTAGTTGAGGCCAGTTCATTGGCTATATTTAAGAGGGAGTTAGATGTGGCCCTTGTGGCCAAGGGGATCAGAGGGTATGGAGAGAAGGCAGGTACAGGATACTGAGTTGGATGATCAGCCATGATCATATTGAATGGCGGTGCAGGCTCGAAGGGCCAAATGGCCTACTCCTGCACCTAATTTCTATGTTTCTATGTTTTCTATTCAGCTGAGGCTTCCAACGCAGGAAGAAATCAGAAAGAAGGTGTATACCTTTTATAAAAATGGCTTGCTGTTTAGTGTGTAAAATACACGTTCAGAAGCAGTTAGAGGATTCCTCTTTCCCCTTTAGTCTGAAGGGTCTCAAACTGAAACATTGCCTTCCCAGATGCTATCTGATCCGCTGAGTCACTCCAGTGGTTTATGTTTTGCTCAAGAGTCCCAACATCTGCCCTCTCTGCTATCTCTCTCTTTCCCCTTTGTTTCCCTTTTTTTTCAAATCTGAGGCCTTGTGCTGAGCACCATGAAACTAATATCTTGACAGTTTCTTGACAATGTCACACATCAGAGGCTAACACAGGGTTTATCCGACCCAATAATCCCACCAGGATTCGATTGATTCAGTCTGATCCTGAAAATATGGTGGGATTTTCCTTGATGGGAGAGTGCAGAGATACTATTCCGACTAAATCTACCACAAATCTGCAGATAACTGACCACCTTGAAGGTGCTGTGAACAGTGTTATCATGTGGCACGTATTCACCAGTAGCCTTCTTGCCTATTCTCAGTTTTGGTTTCGTTTGGCTTCAGACCTCATTGCAGCCTTGACCCAGACATGGACCTGGATTCTGCGTTGGATGATCAGCCATGATCATATTGAATGGTGGTGCAGGCTCGAAGGGCTGAATGGCCTACTCCTGCACCCATTTTCTATGTTTCTATGACCATGTAGCTAAATTCCAGAGATGAGATGTGAAGGACTTCCTTTACTCCAATACAGTCTTTGACCAAATGTGGCATAAAGGAGGCCTGGTAAAACGAGAGCAATGTGCATCAAAGGAACCCTGCGGTTGGAAT
This sequence comes from Leucoraja erinaceus, assembly GCF_028641065.1. NCBI lineage: Eukaryota > Metazoa > Chordata > Chondrichthyes > Rajiformes > Rajidae > Leucoraja > Leucoraja erinaceus. The sequence continues at coordinate 14,405,539 of NC_073378.1, forward strand.
CATACTTCAGAGAAAGGAAGATGGCAGATGTTGGAGGTCGACCATCCCAGACCAAGAACATCACTGTCCGAGGTCCTCAGGAAAATGTCTTTGGCACGTCAACCTTCAGTTGTTTTTTCCTTTCCTTTGATTAAAGGTGTGGAGATTCTCTGATGGTTGCAGTTTTCAGTTCCTTTCACAATTCTTTGCAGGTTGGGACAGTCCATGCCTGGATAACATACCTGCATTAGACCCCAATATGATGCATTCATTACTGTTTAACAAAGACAGATGTCTTCATTAAGGCAAAATATCTGTATCTAAGTTTAACTAACCTGTTCATTTACTTTTGTAAGTTATTACATGGTGTATTTTATTATAAAGCCTTCCACTCAAATTAAATGCACTCACCATTAACTTTCGGGGATCTCATTAGTTGGAATTTCTTCTTCCTTTTCTTATGCTGTCCATCATTAATGTCCTTCTATTCGCAGGTCATATTACACGAGTGATCTGAAAGAATTATGCCTTGACTACGTATTTTTTATGATGTTCTGCTGGTATTAAGCCCAATGTCAAGTTGGACAAAATGTCAACAGCTGGAATTTATCATTGAAAATCACAAATGGTTGTTTTTCCTGCCCTTCCACCTCTTAATTAGGAGATTAATTGGCTCTTAATGATTCTGGAAGAAACCATTACTACCGGTCATTAATATATGGAATCTCGGAACTGGCTGAAAATCTGACAGAAAAGTCATAGGCTTGGCACTAGCATTAAATCTCCTCAATTATCAGTAAGAACAACTTCAACCTTAAAACTTTCACATTTAGGTTAACTCCAAGATATTTTGGAATACTGTGGATACTTTACAATAAAAACTGATTGAAATGGTGGCATAAAACCCCTTTGAACTTGATTCTTAATCTTTACCTTCTGTAATTTCCAGATCTTTCATTTCAACAAGTTAAAAAATGTCAATGTTTTATATTGGCACTTCTTGTATTTGAATGTTCTTTAAAAATAGACTTTTATATTTCCTAACCATTGTAATTCTGAGGTTGTTTTGGTGAACAAATAGTTATTCTGGTGAAATTTTGTGCAATATAAATGAATCTATAAGAAAATAGCTAAACATGGGAGAAACGTATAGAATCTGAGCAGAGCATATTGAGTGGGACCGAAATAGACAGCGAGATATTTCCACTTATGGGAGAGTCTTGAGGGAGGGGACAGAATTGTAAGAGGACTGATGTTGTAAACTGAGATGTATAGAAATGTTTATTTTCAAAAGCCGGTGAATCTCCGGGATTCTCTGCACCATAAGGTTGTGGAGGCCAGATCATTGGGCTATTTAAAGAGGCTACATATCGATGGTTCAGGAAATTGAAGGCCATGGAGCAGAAGAGGAGTTCAAGTGGATATTTTTAAGACAGGGATAGATAGATTCTTGATTAGTACGGGTGTCAGAGGTTATGAGGAGAAGGCAGGAGAATGGGGTTAGGAGAGATAGATCAGCTATAATTGAATGGTGGAGTAGACTTGATGGGCTGAATGGTCTAATTGTACTCTATTCCTTAGGATCTTAAGCCTGAGGCAGATCAGCCATTATCACATAGAATGACAGGCAAGGCTTTTTTGGGCCTGATAGACACACAAAGCTGGAGTAACTCAACAGGCCAGGCAGCATCTCTGGAAAAAGGGAATAGGTGACGTTTCTGGTCGAGACCCTTCTTCAGACTGAGAGTCAGTTCAGTTCAGTTTAGTTTATTGTCGCATGTACCGAGGTACAGTGAAAAGCTTCAGTTGCGTGCTATCCAGTCAGCAGAAACAAAATATTAGATTACAATCAAGTATCTAGATACATGATAAGGGAATATTAGGGAAAGGGAAACAGGAGATATAGATGGTGATATAGAGAGACATAGAACAAATGAATGAAAAAAAGTAACGGTGATCAAAGAAAGGCGGAGCTGACAATGGTTCATTGTTGACTGTGGGCTAGGTGTTAACGAGTTATGTTTTTGGGCCAGGTGATCTACTCCAGCTTCTACTTTTTTACATGTTTAGTATTTTGTTGCATACCCTTTGCATGCAATGACTGCTTGAAGTCTGCGATTCATGGACATTGTCAGTTGCTGGTGTCTTCTCTGGTGATGCTCTGCCAGACCTGTATTGCAGCCATCTTTAGCTTATGCTTGTTTTGAGGGCTAGTCCCCTTCAGTTTTCTCTTCAGCATATAAAAGGCATGCTCAGTTGGGTTCAGCTCGGGTGATTGACTTGGCCACTCAAGAATTTACCATCTTTTAACTTTTAAAAACTCCTTTGTTGGTTTAACAGTAAGTTTGGGATCATTGTCTTGCTGTAGAATAAACCACCAGCCAATGAGTTTTGAGGCATTTGTTTGAACTTGAGCAGATAGGATGTGTCTATACACTTCAGAATTCATTATGCTACTACCATCAACAGTTTTATCATCAATGAAGATAAGTAAGCCAGTACCTTCAGCAGCCATACATGCACAGACCATAACACTCCCACCACCATGTTTCACAGAAGAGGTGGTAGGTTCTGGATCTTGGGCAGTTCCTTCTTTCCTCTATACTTTGCTCTTGTCATCACTCTGATATAAGTTAATCTTCATCTCATCTGCCCACAAGACCTTTTTCCAGAACTGCGGTTGCTCTTTTAAGTACTTCTTGGCAAACTATAACCTGGCCATTCTATTTTTGTGGTTAAACAGTGGTTTAGACAATAGACAATAGGTGCAGAGGTAGGACATTAGGCCCTTCGAGCCAGCACCTCCATTCAATGTGATCATGGCTGATCATCCCCAATCAGTACCCCATTCCTGCCTTCTCCCCATTTCCCCGACTCCATTATTTTTAAGAGCCCTATCTAGCTCTCCCTTGAAAGCATCCAGAGAACCTACCTCCACCGCCCTCTGAAGCAGAGAATTCCACAGACTCTCCACTCTCTGTGAGAAAAAGTGTTTCCTCGTCTCCGTTCTAAATGGCTTACTCCTTATTCTTAAACTGTGGCCTCTGGTTCTGGACTCCCCCAACATTGGCAACATGTTTCCTGCCTGTCCAAGCGTGTCCAAACCCTTAACAATCTTATATGTTTCAATGAGATTGGGGGGAGATTGGGGGAAGATTGGGGGGAGAGAGACTATGTATAAACACAGCTGTAATTTCTACATGGTGAAACCAAAATGTATTAAAAAAAATCTTTAATAAAATCTGACAATGTGCACTTAAACCACATGTGATTTTTTTATATTATGAATCTCAAATTGTGGAGTACAGAGGTAAATAAACAAATGATGTGTCTTTTTCCCAAACATTATGGAGGGCACTGTATCTTTTCCTCTCCACCCCATTCCCCTTGGCCTCCACATCAATTTGTGGCAATTCCACAGGTTCACCACCCTCTGGCTAAAGAAATTGCTCCTTTCTAAAGGTACGTCCTTTAATTCCGAGACTGTGGCCTCTGGACCTAGACTCTCGCACTAGTAGAAACAACCTCTCCACATTCAGTTCTGGTCAATATGAAGCTGCAATCACTACCATCCAACACTATTATTCATGCAGCTAACTGTGATCTCCCTACAATTGACTCTTCTAATTCACATTATCATACAATTCCATCAGTGATCATCCCCCTCTTATTTCCAAATTTCACCTCCATAACCTTGCTAGATAATTCAGGTTCAAACTTTATTCAGATGCAAACTTTATCGTCATTGTGCAGTGTACAAGTACAGAGACATGATGCAGTGTACAAGTACAGAGACAAGTAGGATGTTCCCCCAAGAACATCCTCCTTAAATACCGCATGATGCTCTCCCTCAACAATATTGTATCTCCCCCTTCCCCCTTACCTCCATCCCTATCATGCCTGCAGCATCTGTATCCATTTCCTGCATTCATCTGCCTTACTTGCCAGGCTTCCTGCATTACAATAAATGCAATTTAGCCTCTCTCCCTGTTTTGCTCCTGCCTTTCCTCTACACGACTTGCTCACTTTTACTATTATATTGGATTCCGCTTGACATGTGTCTCACTACTGCTTTGAATTCCACCCACTTGCCAAAGTAGTTTAACCCTCTCAAGAAGCACTAGTTGGAGGACCATTGTAAGAAGACATGGATGTTTAACGTAAGAAATATTCTCTGGTACATTCAGTGAATGATTCGATGATGCCTTGAACTCAATCACACTAAATACATGCACAAGGAGACACTGTGATGTACTTTATTTATTAATTGTGCCTATTGAGTTTATTGTTTCTTTATGAGTGTCATGCAAACTAGAAATTTCATTGCATTGCACGCAAGTGGTGTATATTAGAATGAACTAAATAATCCAAATAACCATTGGAGACACAAAAACTGCAGATGTTGGGGCAAAACAGAAAGTGCTAGAGTAATGCAGTGTGTCAGGCAGCATCTATTGGAGGGAATGGATAGGCAATGTTTCAGGTCGGGATCCTTCTTCAGTCTGAAAGAGGGTTTATTTTTCCCGATTCACATGTTTTCCTCCATAGATGCTCCCCGATCTTTCTTCCTCCTGACTGATCTGACCATTGCACATTTTTGAAAATAGACATGAAACAAAAATAGTGCAAAAATGTATTTTTAAAAAGAAACTGAAAAAATATATCAGCTCCGTGTAGGTGGGTATATGAGGTGAATCTGGTTGTGGAAGTCAGTGGGTGAATTTGAATTACAAGTTTATAATTTTCGGAAAAGATTCTGATATTTTGTACTGGAATACCTAATTAACCGTCGACATCAAACCACTGTGATGAACCATAATCACGGGAGGTGTAAACTCATTTTCATTTATTTTCTTCTGGATTCTATTACCCTCTGAGCCTCTCCCAGCCATGGTATGCATCCCTCTCGATGGACGAGCGGGTAGAAGGTCAGCAGCAGGTCTGAATCTTTGTTCCTGAGGACCCTCAGGAAGTGCATTAACTGATCGCTGTCATGTTTCTGTAGGAGATATTCCTAGAAAGATGCCTCGCCATTTGTGTAGGGGGACTAAGTCTTCTGTGCCCCCTCAGTCGACAATGAGCCTTTTGTTTTCTCTGTTCTGACAATTGTTTTCTGAGCATCAGGTTGTTCAGGACTTCCTCTGCAGGCAATCGTCTCCCACATAAGTGGTATTGGTCCTCGATATGGATTTTTGTTCCACTTCTGTCCCCTCAGTCTGCCTGTGTCTCTCTCTGTAACTATCTGTTCCCTTCTGCACAATGTCCCACACAGTGGTCTTGGTTCGAATGGAATCAGTTTTCCTTAAATTCATTGTTCTGCACAAGTGATATGGTTGTTACAATAACATTTATTTTAAATTTGGTAATATAATAAGGTATTTAATCCTCTCAGATGTCATTAAAAGCTTCCTGCTGTACATCATAGGATAAATGTGGCACAAAAAGCCTGGAAACCATCCACAGCTTTTACAGGTAAGGACGGCCGTTACAAACATCCGTTTTTATGTGAACAGTAATGGGTTGCAGCTCCACACCAATCAATTCAAGAAAATGTGCAGCTCTGTTCCAGGCTAAGCAGAAAGTCGTCATTTTGTCTGTGAATTTGTGTTCTGTCAACTAATAATTATAGGCTTTAGAGGGGCATTGGTTTCAGGAATGTCTGCTCCCAAAAAGCTTAAATTACCAGCCAGAAATTTCAGTGTACAAACAGCAGCCAGCTTAGAAAAACAAATGTGAAGGCAAATGGGCAAATAACAGTATATTTTTTAAAGTGAACGCACTTCAGTATCAAGCCTCAAAGCTAAATCTTCTACAAATAATTCCTTTGAAAATCCTATCAAAGCGTTAAGAAAAGCAATTATTTATTTTTTTTTAAATCCACTTAGGAAGAGAGTGGAGCACTGAATTTATCAAGTCATAAAACTGTACATCACAGAAACAGGACCTTACTTACAGGCTATTACTTCCGTGTGGACATTTTTGCTCATCTACACTAATTCTATTAATGTGCCTGGCTCAATGTCTCTTAAACGGTGAGTGCATCTGATTCCACCACCATTTCTGACAGTGAGTTCCAGGTATTATACACTCTGTGTAAAAACTTTCCTCTCAGATTTACTTTAAAGCTCTTCTATGCTCTTTCCCCTCACCATAAAGTCATGCCTCTTGTTTTGTTTGTAAGCTAAACCCCAACCATGAGGAGAAAACGAAATATTCTGATGTTTAGTTTCGTTTTAGTTTAGTTTAGAGATACAGTGTGGAAACAAGCCCTTCGGCCCACCGAGACCATGCCGACCATTGATCACCTGTACAACAGGTCTATGTTCTACACACGAGGGGCAATTTACAGAGTCCATTAACCTACAAACCTGCACGGCTTTAGAATAAGGGAGGAAACCGGAGTGCCTGGAGAAAACCCATGCTGTCACAGGGAGATCGAAGCCGTGTTTCTGATGCTGTGAGGTAGAGCCTCTCCTGCTGCACCACTGCACCACCTTTACACCCAGTCTATGCCACTTATAATTCTATATACATTTAACTGGAGAGTCTGGTCCTGTGGTTCAATTACTCCCATGGTTGGCCATTGTTCGTCAAGGCTATTGCAACCAATCCAAAAGTAGTTCTGATCATCCCTTCAAATGGTGGCATAAATTACTGCGTGTTCTACTACTGCATAGTTTTGGTCGCCTAATTTGAGGAAGGACATTCTTGCTAATGAGGGAGTGCAGCGTAGGTTCACCAGGTTCATTCCCAGGATGGCAGGACTGACATATGATGAAAGAATGGATTGACTGGACTTATATTCACTGGAATTTAGGATGAGAGGGAATCTTATAGAAACATATAACATTCCTAAGGGATTGGACAGGCTAGATGCAGGAAAAAAATGTTCCTGTTGTTGGGGGAGCCCAGAACTAGGGGTCACAGTTTAAGAATAAGGGGTAAGCCATTTAGGACTGAGATCAGGAAAAACTTTTTCACCCAGAAGGGATGTGAATCTGTGGAATTCTCTGCCACAGAAGGCAGTGGAGATCAATTCACTGGATGTTTTCAAGAGAGAGATAAATATAGCACCTAGGGCTAACGGAATCAAGGGATATGGGGAGAAAGCAGGAACGGGGCACTGATTTTGGATGATCAGCCATGATAGTATTGTGAGGCAGTGCTGGCTCGAAGGGCCGAATGGCCTACTCCTGCATCTATTATCAATGTTTTCTATGTATTGCTTAAGTAAGTAAGTAAGTAAGTAAGTTTATTGGCCAAGTATTCGTATACAAGGAATTTGCCTTGGTGCTCCGCCCACAAGTAACAACATGACATACAGTGACAGTTACGAATGAATAATAATAAAACATTAATGATAAACCACCATTGATCAAGCAGGTGAACCAACAAAATACCAGGTCAAAGGGAGGCTACAGATTTTTGGCTGTTGAGTAGAGCAACTACTCGTGGATAAAAACTGTTTTTTATGTCTGGCTGTGGCAGCTTTGACAGTCCGGAGTCACCTTCCAGAGAGAAGTGATTCAAAGAGTTTGTGTCCAGGGTGAGAGGGGTCAGAAATGATCTTTTACGCTCGTTTCCTGGCCCTTGCAGTGTACAGTTCATCAATGGAGGGAAGGTTGCAGCCAATAATCTTCTCTGCTGATCGGACAATTCGCTGCAGCCTCCAGGTGTCGTGCTTGGTGGCTGAGCCAAACCAGACCATGATGGAGAAGGTGAGAACAGACTCTACGATGGCCGTGTAGAATTGGACCATCATTGCCTGTGGCAGATTGTGCTTCCTCAAGAACTTAAAAGACTCCACAGATGTGACTGTGGTGTTGTTGATGGTGAGTGGGGTGAGGGGAGGGGGGGCTCTCCTAAAGTCTCCTAAAGTCTACAATCAGTTCCACTGCCTTAAGAGCATTGAGCTCTAAGTTGTTGCGATGGCACCAGGACGCCAGCTGTGACACTTCCTGTCTGTAGGCAGATTCCTCCCCATCCTGGATCAGTCCAATCAGGGTTGTGTCGTCCGCAAACTTGAAAAGCTTGACAGAGGTGTCTGTGGAGGTGCAGTCGTTGGTGTAGAGAGAATAGAGGAGAGGGGAGAGTACGCAGCCTTGCGGTGCTCCTACGCTGAGTGTTTGCGGGTCCGAGGTGTACTTTCCCAGCCTCACATGCTGCTTCCTGTCTGTCAGGAAGTTGTCACTCCATTAAGACAAAAGGAACTGCAACTGTTGGTTTACAAAAAAAACACAAAGTGCTGGATAGCTCAGTGACTCAGGCAGCATCTTGGTGGAGTTGGATAGGAGGTGTTTCCTATCCAATACCCACTCCAGTCCATCATAAGCTCGTCACTTCCTTCCATCCAGTCCATCTTCATGGTATGTTGCATCTGGAAGACTGGAAGTATTGGCATAGATACAGTTCATCCTCGCCATTCTCTTTTCTCTCTTCTACCTTCTGGGGAAAAGTACAGGAACGTGTCTTTCATTTCCTATAGGTCAGAACCCTTCTTTGGACCCAAAATGTCATCTGTCCATGTCCCCGGGACATGCTGCCTGACTCTCTGAAGTTACTTCAGCATGTTGTGTTATTAAAAGGCAGCATAATGTGCACTGTGGGTTCGTTCAGAAAATCTAACTTTCTTTGTGGCACAATGACTTGGGGAAATGGAACTACTGCTTCACACCTCCAGTGACCTTGGATCCTAACCTCCAGTGCTGGCTGTGTGGAGTTTGCTGTGTGGATTTTAATGACTTGGGTTTCGCCCAAAGACATGCGGGTTGATACAACATTTACTTGGCCATTGCATATTCTGCCTAGTGCATCGGTAAGTGGTAAAATCTAGAAGGATTGATGAGAAAAATATGGGAAAAATATAATTGGATTAGTGCAAACATGAAGTTGATATTTGGAATGGTCGCATTGGGCTAAAGGTCTTGTTTCCATGCTGCGTCTCTGTAATACAACGTTTTATGGGTAAAATTGCACTGGTGTGCAATTAAACAACCTCCTTTCCATCTTAAGTCTTTAAAATAAAAAATCTTGATGGAAGAATCCTGATGGAAGACTTTCAAATTATTAAAGACTCTGAAGGAGCAAATACATAGAATGTGCTGTAACACGAGAATTTTGCCCAAACAGTCCATGACCCATAGCACTTTATTTAAACCAAAGATCAATACTCATCCCCTTTATATTATGCCAGTGATTGTTCAATGACTTCTTTCATCCCCATTTTATATTACTGTGCCAGTCACGATTCTCCATGTTAATCCCCTTTGACCTCTCTTTACCATATAACAATACAGGGAAACACATCTCCGCCCTATAAGTCCCGAACAAATTTTTTTTTCCCCTTAGTCCCACCTGCCTGTACCAGGCCATTCCCTTCTCATCCGCCTATCCAACTTATTTTTAAAAACCATTGCCTCCACATTCCACTTCATTCCACACCGCCCCCTCTCTGCGTAAAGAAGTCCCCCCACCCCTAAACTCTCATTCTGAATCTATCCTTGTTAAATCCTTAAACTTAAACCATACTCTCTAATCCATGAACCATTCTCCATAGATGCTGCTGCACCGCTGAGTTTCGCCAGCATTTTTGTATGCCAACCATTCTCATATATAATTTCTATGCTATCTGCCACATCATTAGATTCTTCATATGATATGATGACCAGAATTGAGATTATGAAAAATTGGTCCAATCTCAAACATAAAGATTCAGCATAATTTCACTGCTTTTCATTTTAATGCTCCTTTTGATAAAGTCCAATATTTTGTTAGCCTTGTGTAGGAAGGAACTGCAGTTTAAACCAACAATAGACACAAAACAATGGAGTAACTCAGAGGATCATACGGCATCTCTGGAGGAAAGGAATAGGTGACGTTTCGGGCCGAGACCCTTCTTCAGACTGAGAGACAGGGAAACAAGAGACATAGATGGTGATGTAGAGAGATATTGATCAAATGAATAAAAGATATGCAAAAAAGTAACGATTATGAAGGAAGCAGGACATTGGTAGCTGTTTGCTAGGAGAGAAGAAGTTGGCCTTGTCTTTGCATGAGCCACTGGAGTTGTAAATGGAACATCCAGCACAAGTGGACACACAATGAGCCCTGGTTGGAAATCCTGTGATAGAATCTCACCAAAACATCAAGATTTTGATGTTTTTATATTTTTGTAAGTACAAGGATGACATCCCTCTTTCTCCCAAACAAAATGTATCCTTTCACACCACTACTTCTTCACTGGATTTCAATTCTCGTTGAATCTCTGACTGCTCTCTCCTTTTGGTTGGATAAGGCTTCTCAGCTCATTTGTCGGCTATTATGAATGATACTACTATTCAAGTCTGGCTACATCAATTAAGCTTTGTTTTAAGAATTAGTTTGGAAAATTGGAGGTGCAGACCCAGATATTCCGTTACAGAGCCACAAAAATAAAACAGACTGTGAAGTTGAAAATTGGATTAACTTAGTGTAGAGCAAATTGCCAACACAGCGAGTGGCTTAGACAGGAAATTCTTACTGACATGTAGCATGATTTTCATTTGCCCCAGCGTCTTATTTCTGGTGTAAAATCCTTCCTAATTACATCCACACCATAACGGCAGGGAAAATTCATCTGCGGTGAGATTTTCAACTTCTTTGGTCTGAATAACAACTATTGTGATTCACTCAAATGTCTATCCTAGTTTAATGAAACCTTTATCCTTTATCCTCACCAAGATCTGTAAATTCCTCCTCAAATTTAGCCTTTACAAGTTTGCTCCTTTGTCCATGTCGTCTGGTTGTTGTCGGGCAGAGGTCGGGCCGTGGTGGACGGGCAACGCCGCTGAGAATGAAGGGGGAACCGGCATGGGGAGGGGCCACTGGGACCCGGCAGGGGGTAGATGAGATCTAAGGGGGACCTCGAGGTGCATCGCAGAGGGGATGAGCACTTTTTGTAACTTTGTAGACGCCTTTGTGGTGACTCTGTAGTGCACTTTGTATGCAAAAACAAAGAATTTCACTGCACCTGGGTACACATGACAATGAAGTAGTCCCATCATCATCATCATCATCATCATCATAAAGATCAAGGTCATGTTCACTCAGAGCATCCTAGCCACAGGATAATTTCTGGCTGCACCTGCTGACCATTGTTTCCCAGTTTGCTCCTCGAGGCTGCATCCATCTATACAAAACTAAAACTCTGACCTTGTGCTCTTCCAGTTTGCGCGGTTTTTCTATTTGCGCGAAACGGTATGCGATAGCGCTACGATATTTCGCCAGCTCACTCACCGTTCTCCTGTGCTGCGAGTGCATCAGGTTTTGTTCCGATTGGTGGTATATTGTAAAAGTTAGCGAGGTTTAAAAATAGTAAAGACCGCGCGTGCACAGATCAATCTCCTTCTCCTGTCATGGTCCACCCCTTCCTGTGCCATCGCGTCTTTACTGCAGCTGAGGATGGCCGGTGGAGGTCTCCAACCGGACACAATTTTCGGAGGGACCGGAAGCGGCCCGGCGCGGCGCGGAGTCGGAGATGTCGCCAAACGGAAAGCGGAGAGTCTGATCCCAGCGGAGGAGAGCGTCCAGCGCCCGCTGTGAGTCCCAAACGGACCGCCATCGCAACGTCCCACAGCTCCAGCCCCTTCCCCTCTGGTCCCCCTCGCTGGATCCTGCCCCCCTCCCCCGTAATACCCCCTCTCCCCCATGGCTCTTCCCCGTCTTTTCCCCAAGCATTCCCCCCCCCCCCCCCCCCCCCCCCCCCCCACCCCCACCCCCAACCACACACGCCGGCAAGGCCGAAGCTGCTGGTGCTTCCGGGCCAATCCGAGCCCTGGCTCTAATGGCGCTGATGGCTAATGCTCCTCCCGGGCATGCAAGAAGGGAGAGGAGCGGCAACCTCGAGATCCTGGGGGAGGGGAGAGGGGGGAGGAGAGGGGATAGAGGGGAGGAGGGGGTAGGAGGGGATAGAGGGAGGGGAGTACTGGGAGGGGGAGGAGAGGGGGGGAGGAGGGAGTGACTGAGGGTAGGGGGAAGTGGGGAGAGAGGGGGGAATAGAGGGAGGGGAGGGGGCAGGAGGGAGGGATTGGGGAGGAGTATAGGAGGAGAGAGGGCAGTGGGGAAAGCCTCCACCTACAGTAGGGAGGTTTTTGAAGAGGAGGGACGGTGCGGGGGATACCGAGCCGCTTCTTCCCTGGTGAGGGGCAACTATTATGAGCTGCCCCCTGTGCAGTTGGGACTTTCCTGCCGGGATCGACCGGAGCTATGGGACAGCGAGTGGTGGAGTTGGGGGACCAAGCCTCCTGTGTGACAGGGACCTAATGGGCCCCACTTAGTTTAGTTAGAAAGAGTGGGGAATAGAGGGAGAGAAGGCAGGTACAGGATACTGAGTTGGATGATCAGCCATGATCATATTGAATGGCGGTGCAGGCTCAAAGGGGCCGAATGGCCTACTCCTGCACCTATTTTCTATGTTTCTATGTTTCTAACTCACAATCATAATCACAATCACAATAATACTTTATTAGCCAAGTATGTTTTGCAACATATGAGGAATTTCGTTTACCATATGAGTATAGAAGTTGGGATGGAATGTGCAGATTGTACAAGGCAATGGTGAGGGCAATTCTGGAGTATGGTGTACAATTTTGGTCAAGCCTAATGTATAGGAAGGATGTCAGTTAGAAAAATAGAGAGAGTACAGAGGAGATCAGCCATTACTAGAAGTGTTGCCGAATGGCCTACTCCTGCACCTAATTTCTATGTTTCTATGTTTCAGCAACTAAGTTACAGAGATAGGTTGAACAAGTTAGGGCTTTATTCTTGGGAGCGCAGAAGGTTAAGGGGGGACTTGAAAGAGGTTTTTAAAATGATGAGAGAGGGATAGACAGAGTTGATGTGGACAAGCTTTTACCTTGGAGAATAGGGAAGATTCAAACAAGAGGACATGAGAATTAAGGGACTGAAGTTTAGGGGTAACATGAGGGAGAACTTCTTTACTCAGAGAGTGGTAGCTGTGTGGAATGAGCTTCCAGTGAAGGTGGTGGAGGCAGGTTCGTTTTTATCATTTAAAAATAAATTGGATAGCTATATGGACGGGAAGGGAATGGAAGGTTATGGTCTGAGCGCAGGTATATGGGACTAGGGGAGAATATGTGTTTCGGCACGGACTAGAAGGGTCGAGATGGCCTGTTTCCGTGCTGTAATTGTTATATGGTTATATGGTTAAGGCAGGAAAATAGAGTTGAATTAAAAATATATCATCCATAATTGAATGGTGCAACAATTCCGATGGGCTGGATGGGCTAATTCTGCTCCCATGCCTTATGCCCTATGGTAGCCATGTTCTCCTTTTATTGCTTTATTATAGGTGCAAGAGATTCATGCCTTGCCCATTGTAAGAAGAATTTTAGTGTCCATTTAGTGTCCATCGAGAGCAATCAAAACAAATGTGGGAAAAAAAATCACAACCTATTTATGATTTCATCTATCAATTTACACACCAACAAGTTTAATTTACAAGCCAAACATCCCTGGCGACTGTGCCCCTTTAAAAGATAAATGGCATTCCTGAACTGTTTGAACCATCCTAGCTGATTATGGCCATAAACTTGCTTGGCCCACAACCAGCAGGGCTACTTAATCATTTTAGCCTGGAGAAAGAAAGGGTGTGACTATGTTTATGCTGAGGCCTGCTGATCAAACTAAGCCTCCTTAATTGTCTTCAACATAAATGACAGGAGAGCCTCATTTCTCCAGAACCCTCCGCTGCTCCGCTGAACATCCTGTACGCTCTCTTTGACATGTTCCTGCGAAAAGCAGCCATTAGCGTGGAAAGAGTACAGATCACACTTTAAATGCTGAGGCACCAACTATTCACTGTTTCTATCAATGTCGTGAAGAACACAATAGAGGGCAATAGATCCAGGTCTGCCAAGGACAAAAAGACAGCTTGGTTAGAAGGCAGTGCAGTCAGGAGGAAAATGTTATAAGAATTTAGTAGATTGATTGATCGGCAAAACTGTGGCTGATGTGTTGCAATGTAAGGATTGAAACACAGTCCTTTGATTGAAACTAAAAATAAATAAATATGAGTGTTTAGAAATTGGATCTCCATAAGGGCTTATTTTAATATAACACATTTGAAAACTGATTTCACTGAGAACATTGGGATTACAGACATTTTACATTGCAGCCACGAGTGGGAAATTCACCTGGACCCTTCTTTTCATGAACTATCCACGTAATCCTGACATGATTTACATATCAAGGCACGTTGGGATGATGCCAAATATACTGTAAAAGCAACAGCATAATGATTTGCACATGGAAGCAGGCACACAAACAGATTCTGTGTACTTCCTATCATAGAAACGTAGAAAATAGGTGCAGGATGAGGCCATTCGGCCCTTCAAGCCAGCACCGCCATTCATTGTGATCATGGCTGATCGTCCCCAATCAATAACCCGTGCCTGCCTTCTCCCCATATCTCTTGAGTACACCAGCCCCTAGACCTCTATCTAACTCTCTCTTAAATCCATCCAGTGATTTGGGCACCACTGCCCTCTGTGCAGGGAATTCCACAAATTCACAACTCTCTGTGTGAAAAAGTTTTTTCTCACCTCAGTCCTATAAATGGCCTCCCCTTTATTCTAAGACGGTGGCCCTGGTTCTGGACTCGCCCAACATTGGGAACATTTTTCCTGCATCTAGCTTGTCCAGTCCTTTTATAATTTTATATGTTCCTATAAGATCACCCCTCATCCTTCTAAACTCCAGTGAATACAAGCCTAGTTTTTTCAATCTTTCCTCATATGACAGTCCCTCCATCCCAGGGATTAATCTCGTGAACCTACGCTGCACTGCCTCAATCACAAGGATGTCCTTCCTCAAATTAGGAGACCAAAACTCTACACAATACTCCAGATGTGGTCTCACCAGAGCCCTATAAAACTGCAGAAGAACCTCTCTACTCCTATACTAAATCCTATATCGGGAGTCAAAGAGCATGGAAACAGGCCCTTCAGCCCAACTAGCCCATGCTGACCAAGATGCCTGCATTTAGTCCATATCCCTCTAAACCATTCCTTCCATGTACCTATCCAAATGTATTTTAAGTGTCAATAAGCAGAGCTCCATGGAAAACCTATACAGTCATAGAGTCATACGGTCATACTGCTTGCAAACCGGCCCTTCGACTCAACTTACCCACACTGACAAACATGTCCCATCTACACTTGTCCCACCTGCCTGCATTTGGCCCAAATCCCTCTAAACCTGCCCTATCGTTGCACCTGTCCAAATGTTTCTTAAATGTTACAATACTATCTGCCTCAGCTCATTCCATACACACACACCCACGGTGTGAAAAAGCTACCCCTCTAGTCCCACCTGCCCGCACTCGGCCCAAAATCCTCCAATGCTAACCTATCCATGTATCTGTCCAAATGTCTCTGGAAATGTCCAAATAATACCTGCCTCAACTATCTCATCTGGCAACTTGTTCCATTTACCCACCACCCTTTGCGTAGAAAAGTCACCCCTCAGGTTCCTATTAAAACTTTCCCCCCTCACCATAAACCTATGTCCTCTGGTTCTCGATTCCCCTACTCTGTGCAAGAGACTCTGTGCGTCTACCCGATCTATTCCTGTCATTATTTTGCCGCTGAGTGTGTTCTCCCGATGCCGGAGCTCCATCATCTGGGGAGAGGGCCTGTAACATCGGGCCGCCGTCACGGCGACAGCGGAGGCCTCAATAGTGCCGACCATGGGTGAACAAGAGGAAGAGGACTGGACTGTGTTGCCTTCCCTCACAGTAGTTGTGGGGGGGGGGGGGGGGGGGGGGGGTTTATTTTTTTTTTATGTTCAATGTTAAATTCTTTAATGTTGTGTTTTATTTTTATTGGTGTGCTGCAAATGGCAACTCAAATTTCACTACACCAATTGGTGTACGTGACAATAAATGTCCTTTGTCCTTTATATCCCAATAAACTAATCCAAATCTGAATGTGAAACAGGCCATAGGTCACTCTTCCAAGCATGGAGTTGCAAGAAGAGGCAACACAACTCGGTCACCACTAAACTGTCATGCGTTGGGATGAAGACCACATGACTAACTACCGCCCAGAACTGTACTTCGCACTACAGTGGGGCCCCACTCTGTCAAGTGTATTGCCTCGAATAAAGCCCTAACTTGTTCAACCCCATAGTTGCTGAAACCCAGGATCTCTCTGTATGACATCCCAGGGTTCCCACAGTATACTCACCAATGCCTTGAAACCCACTGTAATGCTCTGATTTATAAAGGCCAGCTCACCAAAAGCTTTCTTTCCCACCCTATCTACATGAGATTCCACTTTCCCGATTAATGCCCCACTGTATCCCCATCCCAGTATACTCCCTGAAAAGTCCCATTGTACCCAAACATCCCCTGGAGTCCCAAGTCAAAACTGGAGTCAAGTCAAGAGAGTCAAGAGAGTTTATTGTCAGTCTGAAGAAGGGTTTCGGCCCGAAACGTTGCCTTTTTCGTTCGCTCCATAGATGCTGCTGCACCCGCTGAGTTTCTCCAGCATTTTTGTGTACCTTCGATTTTCCAGCATCTGCAGTTCCTTCTTAAACACAAGAGTTTATTGTCATGTGCCTCAGACAGGACAGTGAAATTCTTGCTTGCTGCAGCACCAGAGAATATTGTAAGCATGAATGCAGAACAGTTCAGTGTGTCTATATAGCATGGACCATATATACTCATAAATAAACAGATAAAGTGCAATAGGCTGTTATAGTTCAGAGATTGTTTTGATGGTGAGTTTAATAGCCTGATTGCTGTGAGGAAGATGCTGTTCCTGAATCTGGCTGTACCAGATTTCGGGCTCCTGTACTTTCTACCTGATGGCAGCGAAGAGATGAGCGTGCGGCCAGGATGGTGTGGGTCCTTGATGATGTTGCCAGCCCCACTGTAAATCTCATAGAGACCTCTGGAGTTCCACTGGAGTTCCACCGCACACAGCTAGTCAGTGTACCCCTGCAAATCCATCCACACATAGAAACATAGAAAATAGATGCAGGAGAAGGCCATTCGGCCCTTCGAGTCAGAGCCGCCATTCAATATGATCATGCCGGATCATCCAAAATCAGTACCCCATTCCTGCTTTCTCCCCATACCCATTGATTCCGTGAGCCCTAAGAGCAACATCTAACTCTCTTGTGAAAACATCCAGTGAATAAAGGGCCTGTCCCACGAGCATGCGACTCCATGCGGCAAGCGCCACCTAAGCGACTCCATGCGGCAAGCGCTACCTTTCTAGAAGCGGGGGCCGCGCGGAGGTCGAGTGAGTGACATGAAGTTCGAGCGAAGTCCGCAGGAAGTTCGCGCGTCACGTACGATGTCGAGGTGGCTGCGGGCCGGCAGGCCGTTGCCGCACAGAATTTTTCAACACGGTCAGATTTTCGGAGCCCCGCGCGATGTCGGGACCAGCTCCGCACAACTCCATACGGCTCCGGAGATCAAAGTGGGACCGGCCCCGCGAGGCCGTACGGCTCAAGCGACCACGTTAGGTCGCGCTTGCCGCATGGAGTCGCTTAGGTCGCGCTAGCCGCATGGAGTCGCAAGCTCGTGGGACAGGCCCTCGAGCCTCCACTGCCTTCTGTGGCAGAGAATTCCACAGATTCACAACCCTCTGAGTGAAAAAGTTTTTCCTGATCTTAGTCCTAAATGGCTTACCCCTTATTCTTAAACTGTGTCCCCTGGTTCTGGACTCCCCAAAATCAGGAACATTTTTCCTGCATCTAGCCTGTCCAATCCCTTATGAATTTTACGTGTGAGCTACTGTGTATTCATGGACTTCCATTGCACATCGACAGGAGTTCCAAAATTCATCCTGGTATTGTCATCTTGGAAATTACATTTTACAAAATTAACCTCTGGAATATCACCCTAACAAAATGTAAGGACACTGTGACAGACAGAGGGAATAAGGAAGTATGTCCCGAGTCTGGAAATAATTGTTGATAGCTATTGTGCAATATGTTAAACCTCAAGTATCAAATTCCTCTCCATGGTATTTCAGTGTGAGCTCTCACCCACTGAGCAGAGAGTGAAATTTAATACTGAATATTGAGTGCTGATATGATAAAAATCGCTAAGAATAATTCCTGACATTATTTTGGGCCCTATCCCGTTTGTTTAACTTCCCAAGGAGAGTTTATGAATAACCACAGGGAAAGCATCCAAAAATATTAAACCATGTGAAATTTCTCCTTGACCCTCACTTCACTTCTTCTCCCATCCTTCAGTAATCCTGCGAATCTACAGGGTAGCAAATTATTAAAATCTACATTGCTCAAACCTGACAGGTTGCATTCCTTAGATGGCTGTTCCGTGGTTTCAGCAGCATAGGAGCTCAAGTGCTCCGAAAACCATTTGATCATTTCTGTCCAAACTTATCCTTGCAACTCCATTGTTCATAACATATTGCGTTGTCAGTTCAAGCAGTTGATCTGTACGGTGTTACTGTATTTTTCTGACAATCCACTGCATAGATCTAGTACTCTGGGAAAATCATGTTCAATCTCATACTGTGTAGGAAGGAACTGCAGATGCTGGTGTAAACTGAAGATAGACACAAAAAGCTGGAGTAACTCAGCGGGACAGGTGGCATCTCAGGAGAGAAGGAATGGAAGATGGAATGGGTGACGTTTCGGGTGGAGACCCTTCTGTCTGAAGAAGGGTCATCCTGAAACGTCACCCATTCCTTCTATCCAGAGATGTCGCCTGTCTTGCTGAGTCACTCCAGCTTTTTGTGTCTACCTTCAAACTTATAATTCTGTTGCAACTTATTCATTTCACTCTGCAACTTTGAATTCTGCAACTTAAGCCTAGGTAACAGTTTGCTTTCAGCATTTCTGTCAGAGCATAATAACCTTTATGCTAATATTTTTTTTAATTTGCAACATTCGAAAGCTAAATATCTAATCCCGCTTAATCCAAAAATCACTCTTAATACTTCTTCTGGCCTCGCTCCAACGTGCAAATGTGGCTTTCGTGATTGCTCAAAACTTCACCCGACCTCCAAACATTTACAAGCACTGTAAAAGATTAGGTTAATTGTGAAGCTGGTGGGAAACAAGCTACAGCACAGCACTGTACTGTACTCAACTCGCTTTCTTTTGCTAGTTTTGATTAGCTGGGCACTTCACGTTGACAATCATATTGTCTTCCCTTCCCCACTTTTGCCAGTTCATGCTTGTCATGTGCTTACATGTTTGTGCATGACTATACATTGATCAACATGAAAGATGATCTGCCTCATTGAGTTTGTCCAGTGCGTGCGGCATTCTGGCAAAGAAAGTAGTTACCAGCAATAATTCCCAAACTGCTTTTACTTTACTTTAGAGCAGTGGTTCCCAACCTTTTTTGGCCATGCCCCACCTAATCACCTCTAAAATCCTGAAGCCCCCCCCTTGCTTTCCCTTGAGAGAAAACGGAGGAAATAGATATTATAAGGGTAACTTAGCAAAAGCTCTTTGAATCGCATTTCTAAATCCAATTCAATAAATAAGGTTCTCCCATGACCTCGCGCGCTTCGTGCAACGTGCATGAAGAGCGATGGCGCGGTGATTATGTAATAACTACACAATAAAGACCTTTTTTACCCAAAAAAAAATATTTACTCAAAATAACATCTGAAACATAAACTACATATGGAAAATCCCAAAAAATAAAAATAAAAAATTTGGACCTAGACCTCCTCAGTCGCGCTCAATTGCCCCCCTGTGGGGCGTACGCCCCATGTTGGGAACCACTCCTTTAGAGATACAGTGTAGAAACAGGCCCTTCGGCCCACCGAGTCCGTGCCTACCAGCAATCAAGAGAGAGAGAGAGAGAGTCAATTTAATTGTCATTTGGGCCCCTGGAGGTCCAAACGAAATGCCGTTTCTGCAGCCATACATTACACACAAATAGACTCCAGACACAACATAATTACATTTTACATAAACATCCATCACATAGCTGTGATGGAAGGCCAAAAAAACTTATCTCTCCACTGCACTCTCCCCCTCCCCCGATGTCAGAGTCAAAGTCAAAGCCCCCGGCTGGCGATAGCGATTGTCCCGCGGCCATTGAAGCCACGCCGGGTGGTGCGAGGTCGCACACCGGGTCTTGGTGTTGGAGCTCCAAATCTGCGCTCGCAAAGGGCCGTTCCAGCCGCATAGAGTGGTGTCAGCCCCGCTCCAGGAGCTCTTCACCAGACTGATTCGGGGAATTCGTCAGGTTGTAGGAGCCCCGAAAAGCGGGATCCCCTCCAGGGATCTCGCGGGCTCCCGGTGTCGCCGTCCGCAGATCGCAGTAGCAGCCTTCGCATCAAATTCAGCAGCGGCATCGGGAGCAGCAGCAGCAGCAGGCAGAGCGGCATCGCATGCAGGCAGCAGTCCTCCTCCACCGCTCCACCCGCTCCGGTCTCGGCCAGCTCCGCGACGGCAACAGTGAGTCGGCACCAGAGTCCCCGGCTTCTTCCCGTTGGAGGCCGCTCCTCGCTGCGGCCTCAACGACAACTGAGACCCGACGAGAAAAGGTCGGGTCTCCAGTGGGGAGAGATTAAGAGGGAGTTCCACCCCCCCTCCCACCCCACCCCCAGGGGGTACACACAGAAGGCCCCAACATAAAATACAAAACTACATGAAAAACACATGACAAAAAATAATAAAACGCGGTGCAGGCTGCAGAGGCCGCTGCTGGCCAGAGCCGCGCCGCCTACCGTTCACCCGTTCACCCACAGCAATCACCCGTTCATTAGTTCACTAGATCTATCCTATACACTAGAGACAACTTACAATTTACAGAAGCCAATTAAGGCCATACGGTCAAGAGGGCTTAAGTGATAGGAATAGAATTAGACCATTCGGCCCATCAAGTCAACTCCGCCATTCAATCGTGGCTGATCTATCTCTTTCTCCCAACCCCATTCTCCTGCCTTCTCCCCATAGACTCTGACACCTGTACTAATCAAGAATCTATCTATCTCTGCCTTAAAAATATGTACTGACAGCCTCCACAACCTCCTGTGGCAAAAAATTCCACAAATTCACCACCCTCTGGTTAAAACAATTTCTCCTCAACTCCTTCCTTAAAGAACGTCCTTTAATTCTGAGGCGATGACCTCTAGCCCGAGACTCTTCCACTAGTGGAAACATCCTCACCACATCCACTCTATCCAAGCCTTTCACTACTCTGTATGTTTCAATAAGGTCTACCCCTCATTAACCTACAAACCTGCAGGTGTTTGCGATGTGGGAAGAAACCGCAACAACCAGAGAAAACCCACGCGGTCACAGGGAGAACGTGCAAACTCCACACTGACAGCACCTGAGGTCAGGATTGAACCTGGGTCCCTTGTACTGCGAGTCAGAGACTCTGCCACTGCGCCGCTGTGCTGCACTGTGCTGTGTTATGCCCCTGTCCCACTTAGGAAACCTGAACGGAAACCTCTCGAGACTTCGCGCCCCACCCTAGGTTTCCGTGCGGTTCCCAAAGGTTGCAGGTGGTTGCCAGAGGTTGCAGGTAGTGGAAGCGGGTAGGGAGACTGACAAAAACCTCCGGGAACCACACGGAAACCTTGGGTGGGGCGCATAGTCTCCAGAGGTTTCCGTTCAGGTTTCCGTTCAGGTTTCCTAAGTGGGACAGGGGCATTAGTCTCATCTGGGGAAACAACTAGCTTCAGAGGTTAGACAAGGCTGAATCAACCATGAACCCTGGCCCTAATCATTCTCACAGGACCCTTTGCTGGAAGTCACATGCAATTCACTAGTGAAGCTGCCAGCAAGGTCTTGACTTGTAAAAAGGATTCTTTGGAGAAAGGAATTGACCCTAAAGCACAATGTTGAAATACTCACCCTCTCAATCCAATTATGTGAGTCATAAACTAGCAGAGAATGAAATAACATTGCAAACAGTCAGAGATTCTTTATTGTAGCTATAGTTAACCCACATAAATGTTTTCACATTTGAAATGCAGTCGTCCAATTAATTTGCAAACTGTATTCCAACAAGAGGGGTGGCACGGTGGTGCGGGGGTAGAGTTGCTGCCTTACAGTGCCAGCGAACTGGGTGCGATCCTGACCATGGGTGCTTGGCTATGCAGAGTTTGTATGTTCTCCCCATGGCCTGCGTTGGTTTCCTCCTGGATCTCCGCTTTACTCCCACACTCTAAAGTTGGCTTGGTATAATTGTAAAATGTGTCCCTAGTGTATGTAGGATAGTGTAAGTGTGCGGGAACCCTTGGTCGGCATGGTGGGCTGAAGGGCCTGTTTCCGCGCTGTATCTCTAAACTAAACTAAACCAAAGAGGGAGCATCATAGACTCACAGTGCCGGGCATTCTGTGCTCTATGAATATGACTTGGTGATGATCAGTGTTGATTAGATGGGTCAAAGGGCCTATTTCCATGCTGTGTAGAGTCATAGAGCCATGCAGTATTGGAACAAGCCCATTACCCTACCTCTCCATGGCAATCAAGATGTCCCATCTACGCTAGTACCACCTATCCGTGTTTGGCCTATATCCCTCTAAACCTTTTGTTGATACATATCTGTCCAAATGTATTTGAATTGCTGTTGTGGTACCTGCCTCAACTACCTCCTCTGATGGAGTGTTCCATATACCCACCACCCTCTGTGGGGAAAATTGTCCCTCGGGTTCCTATGAAATCTTTCTCACCTTTAGCCAATTCTTGATTTGCTTTCTCTGGGTAAAAGACTGCATTCACCCTATGTAATCTGCTCATGATTTCATACACCTCTATAAGATCACCCCTCAGTCTCCTGCACTCCAAGACATAAAATTCTGGCCTGCCCAACCTCTCCCAATAACTCAGGCCCTCCAGTACTGGCAACATCGTCATAAAACCTCTCTGCACTCTTTCCAGCTTAATAACATCCTTCCTCTGGCAGAGTGATCTTAACTGATCACAATAGTCCAAATGCAGCTTCACCAATGTGTTGTACAAGTGCAACATAACATCCCAACTTCTATATTCAATGCCCTGACTATTGAGGATCAATGTGCCAAAGGCTTCCTTGACCGCCCTACCTCCTTGTGACATTACTTTCAGGGAACTATATATCTTGACTCCTAGATACCTCTGCTTTCCCATACTACCCAGAGCCCTACCATACAGATACCAGATCCTGCCCTGGTTTGACTTCCAATATAGCAACACCTCACGCTTATCTGCACTAAACACATTTGGCCATTCGTCAGCCCACTTGTTCAGGATCTTGCTGTAACTTTGACAACCATCCACACTATCCACGATACCACCCACTTTAATGTCATCTGCAAACTTACTAATCATGCCTTGTACATTCTCATCCAAATCGTTGCTATAAACCACAAACTGCAACGGGCCCAGCACCGATACATGTGGCACACCACTGGCCTCTAGTCCGATCAAACAACCTTCCACCATCACCCACTGCTTCTTTCCATAAAAGCCAATTCTCTATCCAGTTGCCTCCCTCTCTCTTTATCCCACATGATCTAACCTTCCAGCCTACCAGGCAGCTTATCAAAGGCCTTGTTGAGGTCCATATAGACAACATTTACACCTTTGGCCTAGTCACCCTATTTGTTTACTTCACACCATCCTGGCCACACGTTCATCTCCCCGCTACCTACAGGTATAAGGTACAGGAGCCTGAAGACTGCAATGACCAGGTTCAGGAATAGCTACTTCCCCACAACCATCAGGTTATTAAACTTGGCTCAGCCAAAACTCTGAACATTAATACCTCTTTATCTGTTATTTGCACTTTATCAATGTATTTATCCATGTGTGTATTTATGTATATAATGGTATATGGACACACTGATCTGTTTTGTAGTCAATGCCTACTATGTTCTGTTGTGCTGAAGCAAAGCAAGAATGTCATTGTCCTGTCAGGGACACATGATTATAAACTCTTTTGACTTTAACATTGGACAGTGTTTCCCATGTACAATACTATGTGGACTATCCCTAATCAGCCCACTTCCATCAAAATGCATATATATCTTATCTCAGAATCCTCTCCAGTAACTTGTTTTTCTCATTCACTAAAAACACAACAGAGCCATACATGAAGTCTCTCTGTGATCGCGTGTGTTTTCTCTGGTTGCTCCGGTTTCCTCCCACCATACAAAGACGAACAGGTTTCAATGTTAATTGGCTTTGGTAAAATTGTAAATTGGCGCTGGTGTGTAAGATAGGGCTAATGCATGGGTGGTCACTCAGTTTTGCTGAAGGCATGGACTCTGTTTTGTTGAAGGGCCTGTTTCTGCGCTGTTTGTCTAAAAGTAAAAAAAAGTAACTGGTGCTCCTCGGTTGGTCATTCTCCCCTATCTGTCTCAATAACTACCACAAATCAGACATAAAGAAGGGTAAACCTTAACCCATGAACCATGCCTGTCACTGCTGAAGATTCAGCGAATGGTCTCATTCAACAGCTTAGTTCAGGAATTCCAGTAAGTTTATGTGGCATGACTTATTGCTCCCTCTGTGTTTAACTGCAACCTTTAGTTCAACACTGATAGCATCTGTAAAAGGCTCTCATGCTTTTCCTCCCCAATGCATCTTACATCAAACATTATTTTATAAGGATTGAGCTGATAATTCTTCTTTCTCTGGCCTTTGATACTATGCCATAATTTATAGGATTTTCACATTGAGAACCGGAGTCTTGGTGATTACCGCAATCTCTTCATTTGCTCTCTTTTTACCGCATTCTGGGACATTTAAGAGACAGTGTTCTACATGATGTGTTTCTGATGATCAACACCCCCGATTTGGTCGGTGTAATGCAGGAGCTAGGTGAGGTAGATTGGTGGGGTGAAGGTGGGTGGGGATGTTAACAACATCTGATTTGTGTGTGAGGGGTTTAAATGTGAGATAGTAAGAGTTCAGAGTCCGCATGTCTCTCTCTGTAAGGATAAGGGACAAATATGGTAGGTTTAGGGAACCCTTGTTAGTGACTTGCTAGAATTTGGGGGATTGAGGGGGGATCTTATAGAAACTTACAAAATTCTTAAGGGGTTGGACAGGCTAGATGCAGGAAGATTGTTCCCGATGTTGGGGAAATCCAGAACCAGGCGTCACAGTTTAAGGATAAAGGGAAAATCTTTTAGGACTGAGATGAGAAAAACATTTTTCACACAGAGAGTGGTGAATCTGTGGAATTCTCTGCCACAGAAGGTAGTTGAGGCCAGTTCATTGGCTATATTTAAGAGGGAGTTAGATGTGGCCCTTGTGGCTAAAGGGATCAGGGGGTATGGAGAGAAGGCAGGTACAGGATACCGAGTTGGATGATCAACCATGATCATATTGAATGGCGGTGCAGGCTCGAAGGGCCGAATGGCCTACTCCTGCACCTATTTTCTATGTTTCCATGTTTCTATGAAGGATACTGAAGGTTTGGTCAGAGAAAAGAAGGAACCCAGCTTTGGAAATTGTTACCGAACAAGCTACCTAAGATTTATTGGAGTTAAGAAAAGTTATGAAATAACTGAAGAGAGCAAAAGAGGGCCATGAAATTTCCTTTGTTCATTTATATAAACAGTTTTAGGATTCTCCTTAATCCTAAATGAGAATTCTAAAACACTTAATAGTGTGTTCAAAGCACGAGGATAGTTAAGAAAGAAATATTATCAGAGGTAAACTATGTACAGAGCCAGATGATATGAAGAAAGACTGGATAGACTTGGTTTATACTCTCTAGAATTTAGGAGATTGAGAGGGGATCTTATAGAAACTTACAAAATTCTTAAGGGATTGGACAGGCTAGATGCAGGAAGATTGCTCCCGATGTTGGGGAAGTTCAGGACAAGGGGTCACAGCTTAAGGATAAGGGAGAAATCCTTTAAAACCGAGACGAGAAGAACTTTTTTCACACAGAGAGTGGTGAATCTCTGGAACTCTCTGCCACAGAGGGTAGTCGAGGCCAGTTCATTGGCTATATTTAAGAGGGAGTTAGATGTGACCCTTGTGGCTAAGGGGATCAGAGGGTATGGAGAGAAGGCAGGTACGGGATACTGAGTTGGATGATCAACTATGATCATATTGAATGGCGGTGCAGGCTCAAAGGGCCAAATGGCCTACTCCTGCACCTAATTTCTATGTTTCAATATGAATGAGATTTTAAATAATTTTTACCAGGAAGAAGGAGATGGAGACTGGAGAGTAAAAGGAGGGATATACATGTCCGCCACCAATTTTTGGTTCCTGTTTCCGTAAACTGTCTGGATTATAATTTTTGCCGTCCGACAAAGGTCACGTCCTCCGAGAGGAGTCCAACAGTACCGGAACAGTCTGTCTAAGCCGCCGATGGACCAAGACACCGTCCCGCAAATTCGGCCTCGGGAGTCGGCTATGGGAAGGGATCGTCCGGCTCCGACCGGGCTGGAGTTGGCGAGCCATGGCCGCAGAGGGCGAATTTGACCCAGCAATTGCCACGGAATTCCTGATGTGCTGGACAATACACGTGGCAATAATAAACTTAAACCTAAACCTAAACCCAATGATTTCACAATCACTATTACAAAAATTAGTAGTTCTTTAATCCAGACGTTTTACTGAATTTAAATTCTGCAGTGGTCTGAGTGGATAGTTGAATTTTCTGGATTATTAATCCAGCTTTTGGATTAGAGATTAATAATTTAAATATTACAATTGGGCCATCTATTGGAAAGAACTGAAAATGCATACTGCCATATTTTAGTTTTTCCTTCAACTTCTGTAAAATAGTCCTCTTTCAATTGCTCAATTGATTTTTGATACACCCACTTTTATGCTTTTAACAATCCTCTGCGAGAAACAATTTATCTTTTTTCTTTTATAGTGGTTTAGCAAATTATCTTACGTCTATGACCTCTGGCAGACGTGCCTTCAACTACCGTGGCCATGGTTCTGGAATTATCTTCCTAAACCTCACCAAGTGGCTGAAGTCATTCAAGCATGGCATCCATCACCTGAGTAAACATTTATATCTTCTTCCTAAAACGCCTCAAAACGTTTCTGAGGCCTAATCAGTCATTTTAAAGGGTTAGTGTGACTTTGCATTCATTTGAATGAATTTACAATCTCAATAAAAAAATGTTAATTGCAGGATAGTGATTTGTTTGCCTTTAGTTTAAAATATAAGGTAACTAATAGCCACATCAAATACTGGTCTCATTTCTCTCCATGGTCTTGATATTGCCCTTCTGTGATCACCATTATTTTAAACCTTGAGGGTATTTATGTTCTCCAGCTGGGACCTCGGGAAGTGGGACTTCTGCTGGCATGATCCGGGAACTGCTGCTCCAAAACTCTATTTCTTTGACTTGCATGGATAGGACAGGTTTAGAGGGATATGGGCCAAACGAAAGTAGGCGGGACTAGTGTAGCTGGGGCATGTTGGCCGATGTTGGCAAGTTGGTCCACAGGGCCTGTTTCCACACTGTAAAACTCTATGACTCTCTATTCTTGAAAATACTCATTGAAACATACCATATCGACCAAGTACCTGTCCTGATATCTCTGCATGTGGATCTGTGTCTCAATTTGTTTCACAACATTCCCACAAAGCAGCATTGGATATTTTTGCTGTGTTAAAGGTACTCAGTAAATCTTAACTTAATTATACTTTCTGGATAATTCTGGGACTATACAGTAAAGAAACAGGCCCTTCGGCCCAACTTGCTCTTGCCAGTCAAGAAGGCAATCTGAGCTAGTCTCATTTGCTTGTGTTTGGCCCATATCCCCCCCAAATATTTTCTACCTGTACAAATGTCCATTGTATGTCTTAATTTAAAATGCCTCTTGAGCTTCCTCTGGCAGCTCATTCCACATACGCACCACGATCTGTGCCACTCTGGTCCTCGTTACAACTTTCCCCTCTCAACTTAAATCTATGCTCTGGTTTTGGATTCTGGAAAAGAGTGCAGTCATCCACCTGATCATGATTTTATATATCTCTATAAGGTCACCCCTCAACTTCCTATGCTAAGAAGTCCCAGCCTATCCAGCTTATCCAGTCTCCCCTTGCATGTGAAACCTCTCCTAGTCCCAATAACATCCTGGTGAATTATTTCTGTATCCTCTCAGGCTTAATGACCCCCTTCCTGTAGCGGGACGACCAGAACTGTGCACAATCCTCGAGGCATGATCTCACCAATGCAACATGCAACATGACATTCCATGCCCTTACCGATGAAGCTAACATTCTTCACCACCCTGTCTGTGGTGTTGCCACTTCTGGGAACTATGCACCAGCACACCGAGGTCTCACTGTTCTACAACATTCTCCAGGGCCCTACCAATTAATGTGTAAGTCCTACCCAAATTTAACTTACCAAATATATTATTGTAACTGATGGAACCTCAATGCATATTTCTCTCCAATGTAAAACAAAAACATCTATTCATTTCCTGGCCCTTTGGAGCTAATTGGAGTTATCAGAATATCTTTAATGCCGCATGCTTCTACTTTTTGTATTATTGTGAAAGATGCCCTCTATAGATTCTAATGTGCACCATTTACTGCACAACCCAAATCAACTCTCTCAATCACCATAAAATGGTGAATCAAGAGGTACGCTTTCCACATGGGAAATTCTTTAAACAATCAAAAGAACACAAAATGCTGGATTAACAGCAAACCAGGCAGCAGCTCCCGAAGAAGGCTCTTGACCCAAAACACCATTTATTCATGTTCTACAGAGATGCTGTCTGACCCGCTGAGATACTCCAGCACTGTGGGTACTTTTGTGTATTAACCAGTTTCTGAAATAATTTTAATTTGTTCTGTCGACAGGGGCGGAAAATCCAGGAGGGGGGGGGGGGGGGGGGGGAGGATAAGAGGGCACAACGTCCCCCTCATGTTTTGAGAGGTGGGGGATATCCCCCCCAAGTTTTGTAATCCGGATTTTAAAATCTCTGCTTTCCGCGAGAGTGGGGGTGGGACTGCTGATCGAGGGCGCCGATTGGACGAGAGAGACGTCGGTCAGCAGGCAATGTGGGCGGGACATGATGATTCAGGGCGATGATTGGAGGAGGGAGGATGGGGGGGGGGGGGGACATGATGATTCAGCGCGATGATAAGGATAGAGGCGGTGATTGGGAGGAGTGGGGGGGGGGGGGGGGGTTGGACTGAGGATAGAGTGCGGTGATTGGAGGAGGGAGACGTGGCACAGACCTGAGCATCATCCGCAGCCAGGATCGATCCCGGCCGGGTCTCCGGCGCTGTCCAGAGTGCCCTCCCCACCACGGGTGGCCAGAGAGGTCGGGAGTCAGACGGGCGCGGCGCCCCCAGGCCTACCACCACCAGCGCAGAGAAGCAGCGCTTAACCCAGCTCACTCTGCCTGTCCCGCCAGGTGAACCTGCCTGGACTTGCGGCAAATATGGCCAGCGCGGAGAAGCAGCGCTGGTATCCCGACAGTCCAGGCTGGGCTGTAGTTAACCCGGCAAGACAGGCAGAGTTGAGCTGCATTTAGTGCTGGATTGAGCCTCCGAAGCCCCGCGCATGTGTGTGAGTGTACCCCCTGTCCCTCGATCCCCTCCATGTTCTGATAGCGAGTTCCGTTCATGTCTGTAGATGCTACAGAAACTGTAAAAGGAATTTGAATGTTCAGATGCAGGAGACCATTACTCATCATTGATAACAATGCACATTGACATGTTCCTTAGCTAATTAACCTCTCCTTATTGTTGGACACAAGATACTGCAGTCTCTGTAATCTAGAGCAATAAATAAAGTGCGGGTGTAACTCAGCAGCAGGCCAGGCAACAACTTCAGGGAATGGACTGGCAACATTTCACATTGGGATCAATAGCCTGAAGAAGGGTCCTGACCCAAAACAACATCTGTCCATTCCCTCCACAGATGCTGCCTAACCCGCTGAGTTCCTCCAGCACTTTCTTTCCTCGTTATTGGCATCTGGACTTCCTTCTGGGAAATGGTTTCTGGGCCAGGGTCCAGTCAGAATATATATAACCGCACTTTCAAAATCGCACACAGACAGAAATTCATTCTGTGCCGTTTAGTTCTGAAAAGATGAGTTGTGTGACGTCAAGGCGCTGTTTATATTACCAACCCCATGTTGGAGCTGAATGCATACTAGCATCATTCTCGCACAACATTACAAGTGTAAATGGAGCCTTCTTCTGCGTGCATCCTCCTTTAGAGGGAAAGGAAATAGATTATTTCGAGCCAGCCGGAGTTGGCAAAGAGTACAAAAGAGCAGATTAAGCCCAGCCAAGAATATTCAGCAAAGAGCTACTTTGGACAAGAGCAAAGTGAAAACAAGCCCTTGCCTTTGATTTTGCTAAGACAGGGTGAGAGGAAACCACAGTCTCCACTGAGCTGAAGTGATGTCACTCTTTCTGGTGTGGCGAACTCTGCAGGAGTGAAGAACTGTCGCCAAGGCCTAGCCTAGCCTGCCCTTTTGAACTGTGCTGTTTAAACAGGCTTAAATGCCCATGGGAAATCCAGAACAAGCTTTGAAGCTGGCGGTACATAACAGGGCAACCTTCAGAAGAAAGGTATATCCTCCAAAGTAATTATTTTCAACGTGAATGCCTTTATTTAAGATGATCACAGAAGTCGAATCAAAGGATAAATGAACTCGTCCTATTCGTGCGAAAATGCTCATGACAAGAATTTTGGCACCCGGTTAATATTGGTCATCATTCCTTCACATCAAAATTTTGCTGAGGTACTGAGAATAGTTTCTAAAAAAACTCAAGTGAATTAAGCCTCAGATTTCTGCCCTGGATTTATATGCGACTTTCAGAGTGCATTCATTCCAACCAAGCAATTCCCAGTAGACTCAGAATCTCCAAGACGAATGTTTGCATGAATCAAAACTTGCAGGGGCAGGCTATTAGTTTTTCATCATATTTTCCATTTTCTCGCATTTTCTCTAGTCTGGCCAGCGGGCAACTCTCTAGACACCAGTCATTTCCTGCCAGTTCGCCTGGAGGACCATTTCTCGAGAGCAAGTCGTTTGACCTGACGTACACCAGAACTCAGCCCGCTCCCTGCTCAACGGACTGACAGGTCAGCAAAGCAAAGCCTTGTTGAATTTTAATCCCCGGCCTTGGAGAATAAACAGAGATAGTGCTATATTAGGAATGATTCGAAAAAATTCCATCATTGCTTACCAGTGCTGGAAAAGCTGGTGAAGTTGTTGCCTTGGAACTAGTGCAAACAAAACTTTGCTCTTAACTTTGCTCAAGGGTGGCTCAGTGGTGCAGCAGTAGAGATGCTACCTCACAGCGCCAGAGACCCGGGTTCAATCCTGACTACAGGTGCTGTCTGTGCAGAGTTTGCACGTCCTCCCTATGACCACATAGATGTTCTCTGTTTTCTATGTTTCTATGTTTCTTAATCGGCCACCATTCAGATAATAGTCTACTTTCCTGTTTTTGCCACCAAAGTGGATAACCTCACATTTATCCACATTATACTGCATCTGCCATGCATTTGCCCACTCACCCAGCCTATCCAAGTCACCTTGCAGCCTCCTAGCATCCTCCTCACAGCTAACACTGCCCCCCAGCTTTGTGTCATCCGCAAACCTGGAGATGTTGCATTCAATTCCCTCGTCCAAATCATTAATATATATTGTAAATAGCTGGGGTCCCAGCACTGAGCCTTGCGGTACCCCACCAGTCACTGCCTGCCATTCTGAAAAGGACCCGTTTACTCCTACTCTTTGCTTCCTGTCTGCAAGCCAGTTCTCTATCCACATCAATACTGAACCTCCAATACCGTGTGCTTTAAGTTTGTATACTAATCTCTTATGTGGGACCTTGTCGAAAGCCTTCTGGAAGTCCAGAGGGGGTTTCCCAGCCTGAATACTGGGAAGTTGTTGGAGGCTGCATTTACAGTAGCCGATTAATTTACCAGCATGTCTTTGGGATGTGGGAGGAAACCAAATTGCCCAGGGAGACTCAATTAGTTACAGTGAGACTAAGCAAACTCCCTCCACCCAGACAGCAACTGAGATCAGCATCAACAACAGTTTATGCAATGGTCAGAGAAACATCAAATTTCAAATGATTATAATATTTGTACGATTCGATTTCCCTGAGGTCATTAACCCTTTTTTTTAATCAGTCTGATGCTTACAGTTGTCAGAATTTTTTGCTTTGACTTATCTGTAGAATCCCTTCCCGAGAGTAGATGTGAGGGATATGCAGAGAGGGAACTGCAGAATGCGGACCCTGCCATCTTCTGATTTCCTCTATTTCACACTTTAAGATAGTGGAAGTGAACAAGTAAGTTAAACTATCAAACAAAAGCTATTTATTAACAAATTGGAGTGTGCAAAGCAGCATTTATTTCAGTTCATTTCTCCACAGGGAAAGATTAATCTTAGGTTAGTTTAGTTTTCAACTTAGAGATACAGCACAGAAACAGGTCCTTCGGCCCACCAAGTCCACACTGACCAGCAACGCCCGTGCACTAACACTATCCTACACACACTAGGGACAATTTACAATTTTAACAAGCCAATTAGCCCACAACCCTGTACATCTTTGGAGTGTGGGAGGAAACCGGAGCACCCGGAGAAAATCCACGCAAGTCACGGGGAGAAGGTACAAACTCCGTACAGACAACACCTGTGATCCGGATCGAACCTGAGTCTCTGGCGCTGTAAGGCAGCAACTGTACGGCTGCACCACTATGCCGCCCTTCTGAAAGTTTCTGTACTGAAAAATAGTAACAGCAGAACAAGAGCATTTGGTCACTTATTTTACTTTGGAGTTACGTGAGTGATTCCGTGAAGAACCCGTTCAGCACTCATGCGCGGCATTGCGTCCAGCAGAGCAACAGCGGCACAGCGGGAGTCGGGCGCTCCCACTATGGAGGTGAAAGAACAGACCGTCAGGTAAGCTGACGTCGGGTTTTTCTTTCACAGGGAACCTTCTGCTGTCCGGCAGAGAAGAAAGGCTCTGCAACAAACCTGTCCCCGCTCGACTCCACGGAGGAGCGTTTTCCATCACGGGGGCAGCAACGGAGCAAACCTGTTCCCCACTCGACTCCACGGAGGAGCGTTTCCATCGCGGGGGCAGCAACAAGGCGGTAGGATCGCTTACCCGGCGCTCCGCTACCCCGACACCGCGCCGAGCCCAGCCCCGCTAGCGCCTCAGCAGCGGGCTGGATGTAAAAGCCAAGGAAGAGGCGTCCGGCCGGTGGTTCCGACTTATCGGACGGGGACAGCCGCCTGAGCCGCATGGAGTGGCTCTTGTAGCAGAGGGGGGTCAGGCACTCCCTCCACAGTGCCTTGTGCACTGTCCATTGCTTCCTCCTTTCCAGAGGATAGCTTTGGTGACCAGGACTGGGCTGGTCAAGAACAGGGGCAATGGCTGAAGATCTCGGGAGTATGCAAGGGGTGCAGGAACAGTAAGAGCTGCTGGGTGTGGTGGACAGCACCGTGGAACCCCACGTGCAGGAGGCCGTTAAAAGCCTGACGACAGCCATCACATCGTTTTTTCCTCGTTCCATGGACAAATACGGAGATGACCACAACCTTCGTAAACAAGTCATAAGACCCCAGCCACTGAGCCAGACCCACTGCTCTGTGGCTAAAACCTCACAAAGCATATGAAGGACATGCAAGAGGTTTTACAAAGCTTTCGACTCATGAGGGCAGGGCCGGGACAAGTAACCAAAAACAGAAATTCCTATGCAGCAGCACCCCATCGCATCCATCAGTCAACGTCTATCATATCGGACTGATGAAAGCTCGGGGTCCGCATCTATCACCAAAAGTCTTATTTAGACCAGGGCCCAGAGCGGACCCCATGGAAAATGTGCCACCCCCCAACGTCACCGCCACGTCAGACGACGTGCAACACTCGTTGGACCGGCAGGAAACACAAGAATACCCATAACCATGGAGGTAGGTGGGTCTGGTTCCTACCAGTATATAGAGCATACTAACACATGGGAGTCTATCACGAGTGATCAGTATATACTCAATGGCATTAGTGAATACAAATACAATTCATACTAGAAAAATTGCCACCAGGTCAACATTCACCCCAGAGGGTATTTTTCCTCTCTCCGTTAAAGAAACAAGAGGGACAAGCTGAACTGGTGAGAATAATTACAAAGGGTGTCATGAGGAAACTTGAATCCTTGCAATTCGTATCAAATATATTCACTAAACCCTAAAAAGATGGTGGATGTCGCATCATCATTGACTTAACTTCACTAAATATGTTTGTTAAGTATATACATTTCAAAATGGAACCGGTTGTTACTGCCAAACAACTGAATTCAAAAGGATACTTCATGGCAAGCATTCATCTTAAAGATGTTTACCATTTAGTACCACTCATAAGGATCATCGCAGATACCTGAAATTTACCTGGATGGGGCAGCTATAGCAGTTTAAAGCGTTACCCAATAGGCTCACATCAGCCCAAGAGTGTCACCCAGACACTAAAACCAGCTCTGGTAATATTCAGAAGACAAAAACATATTGTCATGGCATATCTTGATGATATCCTAAATGGTAGGCAAGACCATGAATTTGACTATGTTAGCTGTTCAACTATCAAACAGTTATTCGAAACCCTGGGGTTGTCTTACATCCAGATAAATCTAAGTTGAAGCCATCCTCTATCAGGACTACTTAGGCTTCACAATTAATTCAGTCTACGTGACTGTAACATTGCCAAGAGACAACATCGTTGAATTGGCACAATCGTACAACAATTTTATGGTCAGCAAACTACCAACTACGACAAGATGGCGGCGCGACCGGAGCTCGCAGCGACCTCTCCCAGTGGAAGTTCGGTTTTCTCGTGGATTTCTGGAGCGAGTGGAGCGTGTGAAGAGTGCGTGTCGGAGGAGTACGTGTACGGGCGTAAGTTCGACAGGCAGGCTCTTTTAAAAATCGGAAGCAAGTCTTTTTGCTGCAACCCTACCTTACGAAGCGTCCTGGTGGAGCTGAGGCTTCTGCGTCGCGTAGGCCCACGGAGGTGCGCATGCGCGTGGAGGTGCGCATGCGCACGGAGGAGCGCAGGCCCACGGAGGCGCGCAGGCCCACGGAGGCGCGCAGGCCCACGGAGGCGCGCAGGCCCATGGAGAGCCGCTGCACCCGCACCCGCACCGCACCTGGAACAACGCTGGTAGGGAAACATCGAAAGCGGTGTAGCAGGGGGCAGAAGCGGGGGAAACGCGCAGGAGCCTACGCTAGGCTAAACGCGAACCCCTACAAACCGGCAGTGCCTACAGTCATGCTGGCAAATGTCCGCTCCCTCGACAACAAGATGGACTACCTCAGAGCGTGGAGAGCCTCCCAACGAAGTGTGAAGAACTGCTGTGTTTACATCCTAACGGAGACCTGGCTGAATCAGAACATCACAGATGCTGCGATCCAGTTGGAGGGACTTATGCTACACAGAGCTGATAGAGTAGCTTCGCTAGCTGGTAAGGCAAGGGGGGGGGGGGGGGGGCTGGCTGTGTATGTGAACAGATCATGGTGCCGGGATGCTGTAGTGATTTCCACCTACTGCTCACCCCACGTGGAGCTAATGACTGTGAAATGCCGACCCTTCTACCTACCCAGAGAACTAACAGCTGTCTTCATAACCGCTGTCTATGTACCACCGAGCGCGGACGTGAAGGAGGCTATGACAGTGCTCTATAACAACATCAGTGAGCAGCAGAGGGAACATCCAGATGCTTTCTTCATGGCAGCGGGGGACTTCAACCAGGCAAGTCTTAAATCTGTTCTGCCTAAATTCTACCAGCACGTGAACATTGCAACCAGGGGGAAGAACAAACTAGACCTGGTGTACACCAACATTAAAGATGCATATAAAGCAGCCCCCCTCCCCCATATCGGCAACTCTGACCACTTAGCGGTCATGCTCACACCTGCATATAGACCCAGGGTGAAACAGGACAGGCCAACGGTCAAAGAAGTCAGAACATGGCCACAGGGAGCTACGGCAGCACTACAGGACTGTTTTGAAACCACACAGTGGGCCATCTTCAGAGAGGCAGCAACAGACGACAGTGGCATCAACCTCCAAGAATATACAGAATCCGTCATCGCATACATCAACAAATGTATTGAGGATGTAACGGTGGTAAAAACCATCAGGAGGCGTGCCAATCAGAAACCTTGGCTAACTGGGGAAGTGTGTTCCCTACTGAGAATCCGGAATGCGGCATTCAAATCTGGGGACAACGAAGCATACAAACTGGCAAGGGGCAACCTATCCCGGGGGATCAGGGAAGCGAAGAGGCTGTACGGACAAAAACTCAATAGCCACTTCGCAAATGACAAAGACACACGCCGCTTGTGGCAGGGATTTCAGACCATCACTGACTACAAGCCCCCCCCTGATGCGGATATGCCAAAGCAACCCCTCCCTACCAGATGAACTGAACGAGTTCTACGCACGGTTTGAGGTTAAAAACAGCACCCAGACACGTGCACCACTGCCATCTCCCAGTGACCAGTCGCTCAGGCTGTCCGCAGCCAGAGTTAAAAAGGCCTTCGCCAGCGTCAATCCACGCAAAGCTGCAGGGCCGGACAACATTCCTGGATGCGTTCTAAGAGACTGTGCCGAGCAACTGAAGGATGTCTTCACAGACATTTTTAACATCTCACTCAGCCAGGCAGTAGTGCCGAATTGTCTTAAGAGTGCCATCATCGTCCCTGTACTGAAGAAACCAAACCCAGCCTGCCATAACGACTTTCGACCAGTGGCCCTTACACCCATTGTAATGAAGTGCTTTGAGCGACTAGTTATGCAGCACATCAAAAACAGTCTACCTGCCGACCTAGACCCACTGCAGTTCGCCTACAGAGCCAACCGATCCACAGAGGACGCAGTCTCAACAACACTGAACCTCGTGTTGTCACATCTCGATCGGAAAAACACCTATGCCAGGATCCTCTTCATAGACTTCAGCTCCGCTTTCAACACAATCATCCCGCAGCAGCTGGTGGAGAAGTTGGAGCTGTTGGGGGTTGATGCTGACACATGTAGCTGGGTCCTGAACTTCCTGTCGCAGCGGCAGCAGACAGTCAGGGTGGGCAGTAGGACATCAAAAACCATAGCCGTGAGCACTGGCTCACCCCAAGGCTGTGTCCTAAGCCCCCTTCTGTTTAGTCTGCTGACACACGACTGTACTGCCAGACTCAATAACAACTTCATCAGCAAGTTCGCTGATGACACAACAGTAGTGGGTCTCATCAGTGACAACGATGAATCGGCGTACAGGATGGAGGTGGAGCTGCTCACAGGTTGGTGCAAATCCCACAACCTCATTCTTAACGTGGGAAAAACTAAGGAGATGGTGGTTGACTTCAGGAGGGCGGGGAAACATCACCATACACCTCTGCACATCGACGGAGCTGATGTGGAAAGGGTCAGCAGCATGAAGTTCTTGGGACTACACCTGTCTGATGACCTGACGTCCACGGCCAACACCACAGCTCTGGTCAAGAGAGCCCAGCAGCGACTTCACCCCCTCCGAAGACTACGGAAAGCAGGCCTCCCCACCACACATCTACGGACTTTTTACAGGGGGACTGTCGAGAGCACACTGACATACGGCATCACTTCCTGGTTCGGGAGCTGCAAGGCGTACGAACGGCACCAACTGGACAGGATAGTGAGGACCGCAAGCAGGATTATTGGTGCTCCACTACCCTTCCTGCTGGACATATACAAGAAGAGATGCATCAACAGAGCCATCTCCATCATCAAAGACCCTTACCACCCATCACATGACTTTTTCACCATCCTCCCATCTGGGAAGAGGTACAGGAGCATCAGCTGCAAAACCAGCAGGATGCTCCTCAGCTTCTTCCCACAGGCTATAAGACTGTTAAATGAACTTTCCCCCCTGCCAAGTATCGCGCACAAACCCCCCACACTGCAGCAGAGCCACTGTTGTGCCGCTGCCGGTCGGAACGGCTGTTGAATGTTATTGAATGTGATTAGAGGGTTAAATTGTTCATGACTGTATTTTAATTTTAATTGCTATTTATTTTGTAACGAAAACTGAACGGACACTGGTTGAGAAACGTTTTTTTGTTTCCTCTGAGTATGCGAATACTCAGGAAATGACAATAAAGATTTACAATTACAATTACAATTACAACTACTCGACAAGTAACAGAGTAATTGGGATAATGGTAGCAGCATTTCCAGCTACATAATTCGGACCTTTGTACCAAAAACGACATACAGGTGTTTTCTACAAACAGATTCATTGGTTGATTACGATAACACACTTCCTCCCTCAAAGACTTTGGCAGTGATGTAGTAATAACTGTTACACGGTTTGAAATCACAGATCTTTGAAATCTTCACGGAATCACTCACGTGACTCCGAAGTAAAATAGTAAGATTAAACGAGAACTTACCAGTTTGAAGTTTGATCTGTATTTTATGAGGAGTTACGATGAGGGATTACGTGCAACTCCGCTCCCACCCTCAATAATATGGGTCAAATTCATAAACTGATGTCTCCTTATCTTTACTATGTTTACTTCAATAACTGTGTCTATCTGTGATTCCACACCGCTGCTTTGAAGTATGCCGCGCATGCGTACTGAACGGGTTCTTCACGTAATCCCTCATCGTAACTCCTCATAAAATATAGATCAAACTTCAAATTGGTAAGTTCGCGTTTAATCTTACTATTATAATTCTTAAAGATGTGCGAACCAATTTTCCATGTATTTTAGCTCCGGGCTACATTCTCACAGATACTGAGCATTGAACACAGGCAATGTGGCTTTTCAATTAAAATAATTGTAAGGGCATAATGCCGAGAAAGTAAATTGTGGTTAAATGTTGAGCAACTCTCTCTCTCATCTCTTCTTCTCGGCCAAGAGATTGACAAATGTTTGAACATTGGGATGCAGGAATAGTCAAGTCAAGAGTCAAAAGTGTTTTATTGTCATATGTCCAAAATGGAACAATTAAATTCTTACTTGCAGCAGCACAACAGGTATGTAAACATAGTACTCTGTAAACCCATAATAAACAATAAATAAAATCTCAGTATATATATAAAAAAACAAATAAACAAACAATGATAGTGCAAAGTCAAAATCAATGCCACCAAGTCCATGTAGTTTGGAGCTTATTTGGAGGTTGTAGTGTTCAATAGCCTGATGGGTGTCGGGAAGAAGCTGCTCCTAAACCTGGATATTACAGTATTCCGGCTCCTATACCTTTTTCCCGATGGCAGGAGTGAAATGAGAGCTTGGCCAGGGGGTGTGAGACTCTGATGATGCTGACTGCCTTTTTGAGGCAGCGACTGCTGTACGGTGGGGAGGTCAGTAGCCGTGATGGACTGGGCAGTGTTCACCACTTGTTGCCCAGAATTTGCATTCCTGGGCATTCGATTTGCTAAACCAGGCCATGATGCATACAATCAAGATGCTCTCCACTGTACACCCGTAGAGGTTCAAGAGAGTATTCGTTGACATACCGAATCTCCTCAAACTTCTCAGGAAGTAAATGCGTTGATGGGCTTTGTTTATGATTGCATCACTGTGCTGGGTCCAGGGCAGATCTTCAGAGGAATTTGAACCTTTTGGCTCTTTCCACCACCTTGCCATCAACCAAGATAGGTTTGTGGATCCTTGCCCTTCCTCTTACAAAGTCCATAATCAATTCAATGGGTGCACTGACGTTGAGAGCAAGGTAGTTGATCTGGCACCATTTGGTCAGTCAATCAATCGATCTACCACCTATACTCTGACTCTGACTCATCATCGTCTATAATTCGTCCGACAACGGTGGTGTCTTTGGCGATCTTGAAGATGGAGTTCGAACTGTGCCCGGCTACACAACCGTGTATCAGTACAACAGGGGGGCTGAGCACACAATCTTGGCCTGCTCCTGAGCTGATGGTTATTGAGGAGGAAGCACTACTGCCAATTCATACAGATTGTGGTCTGTTGATGAGGAGAGGGAGCCTGAGGCAATGGAACAACCATGATCTTGTTGAATTGCAAAGTAGAGTTGAGGAACTGAATGTTCTACTCCAGTTCTTATTTCTGATGTTCTCATACCAGCCACAGCTACCCCACCCTCAGGAACTGGCATTCTTTCCAAAACAGAGGAAGGATCAGAATCTAAATGTGCTTAAACGAGGCATCTGCACTGAGCAAAGATGTTTATAATGAGAAGTTCGGGAGACCTTTTGTTAAGGTCATCATGAGTATATAGAGACAGAACCATGCAGACTAAAGTTGCCAGGAACTGTATCTACGAATGTATTCAAGAGATAGTTAGATTTAGCTCTTAGGGCTAACGGAATCAAGAATCACTTCCTGAGAAGATTACGGAGAGTCGGTTTGACAAGGAGGACTCTCTCTAACTTCTACAGGTGCACAGTAGAGAGCATGCTGACCGGTTGCATCATGGCTTGGTTCGGCAACTTGAGCGCCCAGGAACGTAAAAGACTACAAAAAGTAGCAAACACTGCCCAGTCCATCATCGGCTCTGACCTTCCTTCCATCGAGGGGATTTATCGCAGTCGCTGCTTCAAAAAGGCTGGCAGTATCATCAAAGACCCACACCATCCTGGCCACACACTCATCTCCCTGCTACCTTCAGGTAGAAGTTACAGGAGCCTGAAGACTGCAACGCCCAGGTTCAGGAATAGCTACTTCCCCACAGCCATCAGGCTATTAAACCTGGCTCGGACAAAACTCTGAACATTAATAACCCATTATTTGGTATTTGCACTACAACAGTTTATTTATTCATGTGTTTTGTAGTCAATGCCTACTATGTTCTGTATGCTGAAGCAAAGCAAGAATTTTATTGTCCTATCAGGGACACATGACAATAAACTCTCTTGAATCTTGAATCTTGAGCAGCAACAAGGGACCGATTCTGGATGATCAGCCATGGCTACCAGTACCATCATAGAGCAATGCCACCTGACCATTGTCTCATTTCACACCTGTTATCAGGAATAATGTATAGAATTCTGTAAGCTGAGACCACCAGGTACAAAAATAGCTTCTTCCCAACAACCATCAGGCTCTTGAACACTACACAACATGAACGTCAACTATGAACTATGGAATGTCTACAAGTATTGGGTTGCATCGGTATTGGGTTTATTCATTTATTACATTTTTGTTTATTATATATTCTCTCTATATATAGTGTTACAGGCACTTTACGCTGCCGCAAACAATGCCACGTTGTTCCGTTGCCAGTACATGTGACAAACACTCTTTGGCTCTTGACTCCTGAAGTTCAGCATTCGGGAACGTGAGCATTCTAGCCATTCTAGCATCCATCACCCCAGATTCTTTGGCCACTCATATATCAGGAAGATTGCTTGTGTCCTCCTCAGTGAAGTCAGATCCAAAGTACCTGTTCAACTCATCTGCCATTTCCTTGTTCCCCATAATAAATTCTGTAGAAGTTAGAGAGAGTCCTCCTTGACAAACCAACTCTCCGTAATCTTCTCAGGAAGTGATTCTTGATTCTGTTAGCCCTAAGAGCTAAATTCACCTTTTTCAGTCTTCAAGGGTCCAACTTTGGTCTTAAATATTTTTTCCTCTTCACATACCTAAAGAAGCTTTTACTATCCTCCTTTACATTCTTGGCAAGCTTACAATAGTGGTGTTTAAAAGGCTTTTCGATGGACACATGGAAGTGCAAGGAATGGAGGGATATGGATCATGTGCAGGCAGACGAGATCAGTTTAACTTGGCATCATGTTCGGCACAAACGTTGTGGGCCAAAGGGCCCTTTCCTGTCCTGTACTGTTCTATGTTCTATCCCATCCAGCTGGAGTACTCAGCTAGCAGTTCTCATCGGCACACTGAGATCAGGAGCACAGTCTTTGCTTCACGATGAAGGAGTCCCAGAGATCTGCCACACGCTTCACCCGCAGCAGAGCCAGAATTCATTGCAGGCCATGGAATGCTGCTGTCCTGAGAGCGAACCTCCATGATTTCCAGAGCTGTTGCCAATAGCCAGCACAGTGTGTGAGCAAACCTAGTCATCTATTGGAAGACAGTTTATAGACTCACTGCAATGCACTCAGAGTACTTGTCCTCAACGCAGTGCTGGCAACACTGACTTTCCACTGCAGCACCCGGGAGTTGGGTAACAT
Source organism: Leucoraja erinaceus (assembly GCF_028641065.1). NCBI lineage: Eukaryota > Metazoa > Chordata > Chondrichthyes > Rajiformes > Rajidae > Leucoraja > Leucoraja erinaceus. Next base: position 14,447,641 of record NC_073378.1, read on the forward strand.
CCTGCTGGTGTGGCATTTGAAGCTACGCCAGCCGCCAACAGATGCTTCATGCTGGGTGGATCCACTAATGTTGAGATGGTCACCATTTCCATGCCAGAAAGCATGGGCTCTGCGCTCTGGCCTAAGTGTGTGTCACTTTACAACTAGACTCGCCACTTCTTTGGCATTGCACGCAGGCTTTTTTAACAGACCAGTCAATGACCAAACCTTTCAAAATGCACAGCCACAACCTTACTTTGCAGCTCCATCGGTTTGTTCGTCCGAACCCTCTACAGCAAAACTTAGGTGATCTCACCCAAGGAAAGTAGCAGCTAGATACCCATTCCCACAGCCTCACCGCTAACCACTAGTGCACAGGGGGGACGCTTATGATAAGGAGTTCATGGTTGGCATGACTAAGTCGGTGATTGGGATCTTTTCTAGGGGAGAGGTGACCTGTACAAGAAAGACAGGTTGCACCTAAACTGGTGGGGAACCAGTATCCTGGCGGAGAGATTCGCTACACCTAGGAAGCTAGAGAAGAAATTGAAAGCGCCCTGGCGGAGATATATACAGTATGAATCCTCATTAGACACAAGTGAGATGCCGGAAGAATGGATTTTTAAAGACGTAACCAAAAAGGTTGATGAGGGCAAATTTGTAGATGTTCTCCATATGGTCTTCAGCAAGACATTTGATAAGGTTCTGCATGATAGACTGCTCTTGGAGGTTAGATGGCATAAGATAGAGGGAGATATAACAGACTGGATAAAGAGTTGGCTTCATGGTAGGTAGCGGAGGGTGGTGGTTGAAAGGTGTTTTTCGGACAGGAAGCATGTTTCTAGTCATTTAGAGGTTAGTTTAGAGATACAGCATGGAAACAGGCCCTTCAGCCCACCAAGTCCGCGCTGACCAGCGATCCCCGCACACATACATTGTCCTACACACATGAGGAACAATTTACAATTATATCAAGCAAATTAGTCAGAAAACCTATACATCTTTGGAGTGTGGGAGGAAACGGGAGATCCCGGGGAAAACCTACGCAGATCACAGGGAGAACGTAAAAACTCCATGCAGACCGCACCCGCAGTCAGGATTAAACCCTTGTCTCGAGGGGATAGATTTAATAGGAACCTGAGGGGCAGCCTTTTCACACAAAGAGTGGTGGGTATGTAGAACGAGCTGCCAGAGGAGATGGTTGAAGCAGGTCTAAGACAACATTTAAAAGACAGTTGGACAGTTACATTGATGGGGAAGGTTTAGAGGGATATGGTCCAAACCTGGGTGGATGGGAGCAGTGTAGATGGGGCATCTTGGTTGGTATGGGCAAGTTCGGTCGACATGCCTGTTTCCGTGCTGTATACTCTACGTGGCTATCCCTCGAGGTCGAGGATGATGGTCTACTTTCTGTTGCTTTTATGGACTATCAGGTGGCTTATGAGTCCAATCCTGGCTTTGAAAGTTCTTCGACATTCAGGACAGGTAATTCCAGATGGCAGATCGGGCTTTGGTTGTTGCTGCCTCTCTGTCCGTTTTCTTCTCTTTTCTTCTAATTCTGCGCATCTCGTGGCTTCGAAGGTTGCTGTTCCTTCTTGGACGATGGTTTGCCAGAGTTTCCTGTCCTTGGCATTGGTTTCCCAATTATCGATGTCGGATTCACATTTCTTCATGCTGGCTTTTAAGGCGTCTTTCAACCTCTTCTTTTGTCAGCCTCTTTTACCTCTGCCTTCTTTAACCTGGGAGTAGAAGGTTTGCTTTGGTAGACGCTCGTCTTCCATCCGAACAACATGACCGACCCATCTTAGTTGGTTCGTGACGACGAAGGCTTCAATGCTAGATGTTTTCATGGGGGCACGCAAGGTAAAGGATCTGAAGAGGATGACTGACTCTACATGGTCCCCTACACAGTCACACAATAGCTGGCCAGAAGAGCAAAATAATAAAGAGCGTTAAGATCATACAGAGGGGTAGAGATGTTGGGAAAGGGGCACGAGAAAGATTGGAGGGGATGTGGAGGATCTTTGAAGTTTAATGTCAGGGGCGGGTTATGGCTAAGGGGGAACAAATTAGAAAAACAGAAACAGGAAAACCAACTCTTCCTGGAATATTTGTAATTGCTAGACTTTCCATTAAGATCAGTCTACTAAATAATACAGAGCAGACCTCAACATCGAGTGAAGACCAGCTCTGTAATTGAGGCAGGAGTCATTCATTATCTATATATGTGTGGTAGAAGATTACACTGGTGCTGCCAATCAGGTTGTACACTGGCAGGCATCACTGCACATGCCCAGTGGCCTCATCTGTAAATCTGTAGTGAACCTATGCGCAAGATAGATATTAATTTTATCCCAGTGAAAATGTCAATGTTTCTGCAATCTCACCACTTTACACCAGTTATATCGATTTCAACGCAGTAGGGATTAAATCACTGTCTGTGGTGTCAGCACTGCATAACGTTCTCTCTCGTTTTGCTCAGCGTACCACAGAAGTTCAAGATGTTTTGCAGCATTAATATTCACTCATTTTTTTCTTTTCCTCTTTTACTGCACGGAATAGGATTGTTGCGAGTAAGACCATTCCTAATTGCCTTTGTTGGAGCGTAGTTAGAAATCAACGACATTGTGGGTCTGGAGTTAATTTTACACCAGACTGGATAAGATGGCAGCTTTGCTTCCCTGAAGGACACAAGTTTTTACAACAATGTGTGGCCATTGAAGTTCTCAAATGCTGATTCTAGTTTTCTTATTTTACTAGCTATTTAAAATCAGTTTATTGGAGGTTCAAACTCTTGACTTTGGATACTGGTCCAGTAACGTAACCACCATAATCTCACAACCCCAAGTCTTGCTCGGAGACTTGCAGACTTCACAGGAAATGTCCCAGGTATGGGCATTGCTGGCAAGGTCATTGGTTATCTCTATTCTTCAATTCCTTTAAATGGGTGATGATGGACTTCATAAAGCTATGCATAGATACAGTAGATAGTCAGAACCATTTTCCCAGGATGGAAATGTCAGGTCTTTATTCTTTGGATCGCAGAAGGTTAAGGGGGGACTTGATAGAGGTCTTTAAAATGATGAGAGGGATAGAAACATAGAAACATAGAAATTAGGTGCAGGAGTAGGCCATTCGGCCCTTCGAGCCTGCACCGCCATTCAATATGATCATGGCTGATCATCCAACTCAGTATCCCGTACCTGCCTTCTCTCCATACCCCCTGATCCCCTTAGCCACAACGGCCACATCTAACTCCCTCTTAAATATAGCCAATGAACTGGCCTCAACTACCCTCTGTGGCAGAGAATTCCACAGATTCACCACCACCGCCGATAGACAGAGTTGACGCTGATAAGCTTTTCCCACTGAGAGTAGAGAAGATTCAAACAAGAGGACATGACTTGAGAATTAAGGGACAGAAGTTTAGGGGTAACATGAGGGGGAACTTCTTTACTCAGAGAGTGGTGGCTGTGTGGAATGAGCTTCCAGTGAAGGTGGTGGAGGCAGGTTCGGTTTTATCATTTAAAAATAAATTGGATAGTTATATGGACGAGAAAGGTATGGAGGGTTATGGTCTGAGTGCAGGTGTATGGGTCTAGGGGAGAATACGTGTTCGGCACGGACTAGAAGGGTCGAGATGGCCTGTTTCCGTGCTGTAATTGTTATATGGGTATATGGTCAGTGGCTAGAGAGTGTAGTTTTAAAGTCAGAGGGGGAAAGTTTAAAGATGTGCGGGCAAGATTATTACACATGAGAGTGGTGGCTGTCCAGAACAAGCTGCCAGGAGTGGTGGTGGAAGTACATACAATAGCGGTGTTTAAAAGGCTTTTAGATAGACATATGATTATGCAGGGAATGGAGGGATATGGATCAACATGCGGGCAGAGTAGATTGGCTTTGGTATCATGTTCAGTGTAGACTTGTGGGGTGAAGGACCTGTTCTTGTGCTGTACTCTTCAATGTTCTGAAACACTGATGAATAGTAGCTTGAGGCATCTAAATGTCTTACTCAGCTACAACAAAGGACAGTTAAAGATAATGATATTTTACCACCTCCAGGTGGGCGGTGCGACTCACATCCCAGCGGCCTCTGCAGTCCGTCTCGGAGCCTGCGGACTTACCCACCATCGCGGAGCTGGCCGAGTTCGGAGCGGGAGGAGCTGTGGTGGTGGAGCTGCTGCGGCCCGACCCCGGAGATTCGGAGGCTCCAACCGCAGGAGGCCGCGGGTCCCTGGTGGGAGACCGCTTTTCGGGGCTTCCGCAACGGCGACTTCTCCCGCCCGAGTTGCGGGGTTGAAAAGTACTTGGAGCGGGGCCTTACATCGCCCGGCGCGGCTTTAACGGCCGTGGGACTTGCTAGCGCCCGCCGGGGGCCTCCAACACCGAGACCCGGAGCGCGGCCTTGCATCGCCCGGCACGGCTTTAATGGCCGCGGGACTTACTTACAATCGCCCGCCGGGGGCTTTGGCTCTGACATCGGGAGGAGAATGAGGAGTGCAGGGGAGAGATAAGCCTTTGCCTTCCATCACAGTGAGGAGGAGATTCACTGTGATGGATGTTTGTGTAAATTGTGTTGTGTCTTGGTTCTTTTTCTTGTGTGTATGACTGCAGAACCCAAATTTCGTTTGAACCTCAACAAGGGTCAAATGATAACAAATAAATTGTATTGTATTGTATGGTATTGTATTGTATTGCATTGTATGCCCCTTTGTAAGGGAAGCCTTGAATGTATGTTTACGCTGTCATTATACAATGATGCTTCATCATTTTTTTCCCCCACCTTCCTCAACTCACCGACCTCACTGGCTACTTTTCCTGAATTGGTCCACCTTAAACATGAGCGCAGAGTGAATGGCCATGATGGTGGTCAACTCTAATTCTGTCATCAGTGATATCCATGGAGCCATATGTGCCAGTTGGCAATAGCATCAACGCTCATTGCTGCAGTACACCCTTCCACATTTCCCAGGGGTTGAGGCTCTTAAATGATTGTGGAAAGATATTTGTGACTCGTCATTTTGGATTATGTCCGGGTGCTCCGGTTTCCTCCTACATACCAAAGACGCCATGATACAATACGATAGAACTTTATTTATCCCAGGAGGGAAATTCATCTGCCAACAGTCATAAAACACAATATACATGAAACATGAAATTAAAGTGACAAGTGGAAAGGATTGGGGATATGCCAAGATTAGGGAATGGGGGTGGGGGAATGGGGGGGGGGGGGGGGGGGGGGGGGGGAGAGTGAGGGGGAGAGTAATTTACCGTTAAGCTCTATTCACCAGAATATAGCACATGTCAATCTTTTATCTGTATATATGTATATGCCTATGTAAATAGATCAATATACCCTCATTAGTATATATTGTTTTAATCAGCATTTTACTACTTTGCACTCTGGTTAGATGCTAAACTGCATTTCATTGAACCTGTACTTGTATTTGTGCAATGACAATAAAGTTGAATCTAATCTAATCTAAAAACCTATTCCACGACAGCAGCAGGAGGAGTTGCACAGTTTGTTAGACACAGGGAAGAAGGATCTCCTGTGGCATTCTGTACTGCATCTTGGTGGAGCCAGTCTGTTGCTGAAGGTACTCCTCAGGATGACCAGTGTGTCATGGAGGGGGTGAACTATATTGTCCAACACTTGCAGGTTTATAGGTTAATTGGCTTCTGTAAATTGTCCCTAGTCTGTAGGATAGAACTAGTGTACGTGGTGATAGTTGGTCAGCGCAGACTCAATGGGCTGAAGGGCTGTTTCCATGATGCATCTCTAAACTAAACCAATTTGTTCAAACTTCAACTGTTGAAGTTCAAGGTAATCAAATGTGTGACCTCCCTCATTGATGCAACGTCTTTAATTGTCCATTGGATGAAAGACTTGAGTCCTCTTCACGATTAACCTCAACATCAGATATGTCACAAAATTCATTTGCTTCCATATCTACAACATTGGCTTCAACTCTCCCTGCCTACAGATATTATCTCATCACTTCGAATCTCTCACAATCTGTCCCAAACTGATCTCTGTATTACAACCTTCCCTGTTGAGTTTCAATATTCAAAATTCCCTCTGCCTTCATCTTCATCTGGGATCAGTCTGAAGAAGGGTCCCAACCCGAAATGTCACCTGCCCACGTTCTCCAGAGATGCTGCCTGACCTGCTGGGTTAGTCCAGCATGTGTGTCTTTTTTTCGCAAAGGAGCATCTGCAGTTCCTTATGGTTTTTTTTAATTTATTATTATTATTATTGTTGTTATTATTATTATTGTTGTTATTATTATTATTGTTGTTATTATTATTATTATTTTAATTTATTATTATTATTATCATTATTATTTTAATTTTATTAGAAGCAATGTACATACATCTTAATCATAATATGCAACGTATTACATTTCTTGTACCACTTTTGTTTTTAAACTTTAAGCTATAATAGAAAAAACGAAACGAAAAAAGAGAAAGAAGCAACGAGTGAGGATAGTAGTGGAGTGTAGTCCGCAGTAGTTGGCATTGAGTGAATGATAATGGTTATGTAGACTGCGTGCTTGAAAATGTGAAAAGAAAAGAAGAAGGAAAAAAAAACACAGAAAAGGGGATCCTTAAGAAAAGAAAAAGAAAATAAGTAAGGAATCTTAAAAACGGTAAGGCTAAGCAAGAAGGAAAGGGAATGTGCCTAATTCCTGACGATTCACACCCATCACCTAATTCTAAAATAATTATTTTCCAAGGTTGTGTTGCATCATATTACACCCGTAACAAATCAATGAAAGGTGACCATATTCTTAAGAATTGCTCTTGTTTTCCTGCTGGAACAAGTCTAATTTCCTCAAGATGTAGTATTTCCGACATATTTGTAATCCACATTTTAAACGTTGGGATAGGAGCGTCTTTCCAGAAGTCCTTATGTCTTTAGGTCAACTGCTAAAACATTATCATTTTGTGAGCATATGTCAAAATAGAATTACCTTCCTCAACAGAACCAGTTCAATGCCCTATCCCACAATTAGGACAGTATAATTTAAAAAAATCAGACAACTTCTGGCTTATATTTATTCCATTTTATATATGGAAACAATATCAAATTTGAGTTACAATTCCAATAAAGATGACATATACTTTAAAAATTAAAATGAACAAACTCTTACACTTTGCCCATAAAGATTCAGGCAGTGTGAGTGAGCCACAGGACATATGTTGATACCTGAAAGGCAAACTCCTCAACTCAACTTTTTTCACACAAATGTTTTCCATCTTAGTCAATGTTAGTTTATTTCACTTTCAAATGATTTCAAGATTTCTACTGACAGACCAAAGGCATTGGTCAGATAGCTTGAGAAAACCATTTGAATAATACTTTGAA